>NW_013666217.1:252597-276467 GCF_000517525.1 Limulus polyphemus
TTGTAGTTTTGTGCTTAAATACAAACAGAAAAACAAATAACTGTTAGAAAAAAATCGTGGAAACCAAATCTTACCAAATGCGTAATGTTAATACGCCCACATAAAAAATCCTTAATATTTCTTAGTAAAACAAAGGTTTCAAACTTTTCAGTTAAAAGACATTAACCTAAGCGTGCATCATCGGGCTCCAGGGAGTGCGAGGTATTTTAATATCGTGAAAGGAAGTTCTAAAGCAATTTATTTCCCCTGGCTACAAATTTGAAAAGTTGAATTGCGTGCATGATAGCCTAAGCAGAAGATTAATATTATAGCTTTCAAAGATAAATCGTATCTTTAAGAATGTTGTCTTTCACTTTTCTTAGTTGAAAACGTTCAATCCGTTTTTTTAGTAAAAATCACACTTACTTTTTTATTTTTTTTTAGACTTTCAGTTCCCACCTTTTCATTCTATTTTCAATTTATAAATATAACTCTTTGACCTCGCGCATAAACACTAGATGTTCATTGGAACACTCAAAGCTGTACGAGCCGAGAATTACCTACACTCTTTTTGTCAATATCATATTTAATTATTTATAACTAACGACGGACTTGTGGCTATAGTCACGAGAACCATGCTTTGGACCTGTAACAGAACCCGGACACACGCACACAAAGAATTTCTCTTGTTGCCCGAGTAATGAAAGAGTAAGAAACTTTTAGTAAAAATCACACATACTTTTTTATTTTTTTTTAGACTTTCAGTTCCCACCTTTTCATTCTATTTTCAATTTATAAATATAACTCTTTGACCTCGCGCATAAACACTAGATGTTCATTGGAACACTCAAAGCTGTACGAGCCGAGAATTACCTACACTCTTTTTGTCAATATCATATTTAATTATTTATAACTAACGACGGACTTGTGGCTATAGTCACGAGAACCATGCTTTGGACCTGTAACAGAACCCGGACACACGCACACAAAGAATTTCTCTTGTTGCCCGAGTAATGAAAGAGTAAGAAACTGAGTTTCTACACCAGTGGCTGGTTTTAACCTGTACCTTCGTTTTAACACAGACTAATGTGTAATATCTAGAAGAAAAGTATTTAATATATACAATTTCCAAATAGTACCTTTGTAACGTATAGTTTCTCTGCAGAAATAAGGATTAATACTCGTTTGCTAATTAAACCTGTGATGTTTTTTCCTCTAGAAAACATCTATGGTAACATTCATTTAATGACTAAATCAAAACAGTCATTTTGTCATTAAATATTATGTGTATTTACTCTAGCAGCTATCGGTATAAACAGTAACAAACGTTAAATATGTAGCGAATATTTTCTAGAAGAAATGTACAAATATTTTACTGGAGCAAACTTTATTAAAGGATTTCTGTACAGATCTGAAAAACAGGGTGCTGAGAAAGAAAAACCATATTTTATATGATAATTTCTTAAAAAAATACTTGACCTATAAGGGAATTCAATTTCACTAGAGGCACTGAGAATCATAGATTTTATTCAATAAAGTTTGGACATGGTACAGGGCGTGGCAAAAACTTTCAAAACCTCTCTCTGCAAACTTCGTTTGTTTTGGACAGTATTTACTGAGTACAGCGATATCCTGCGCACCGATAACCTACCACCCATTTACTCTCACTCTTATAACGCAACTACAACTTGAAGTGCAAAGAATATTTTGTGTTATCGCACAGATTCGATCCCGGCTCGCCGACTCCAAAATCCAGAGCTCTACCCCACAGCCCACCCGCGTCATTTCCCCCCTAGAACATACAGTTTTTTAGATGTAATCATTTTAATTATGGGGTTTTCTTTTCTTCACGCTATAGCTCGTAGAAAGTGATGTTTGCAGATTGAACTTGAGGGATTAGAAAGGTGATTGTTTGGTGTAAATTTGAATTCTATGTTCACTATCAACGATTAACCCATACTAAAATACGAGACATTAAAGGATGTTATAAGAAAATTAACAGAAGCAATCTGTATTCTGAATAATAATGAAAATTGCCTAAATTCCGCTTCGGAGTTTATAGCCCCAGTGTTCCGATATAGCTCCTACATTATCCCCCAATTTCTTCTTTAGCTACCCCTGTGGTAGCCATTACTATCGTAACTGCCAACCCTTCTGTAACTTTACTTGCAAATATTTGAAATTTATGTAATATTTCAAGACTTTAGTTGTCTATAACAACTCAGTTTTGACCATTGACCACTGTGAACTTTAACTTTCAGAATGTAATATTTCTCCTTAGGCTTTGCATTACCCTTTTTGTTCTGTTGGAACAGAGTGTCATTTTGCAATCTTGCTTAATTGGCTAAAGTGAGAGAAGCGTCACTTCTTTGTTCTCTGACTGAACATGCGTGTGTTTGAATCTTAGTTGATGCGTCAGTCTTTCCCTAGTTGTCAAAACATTCGTAGTCAGTCAAATAAGGTGTTATTTCAAGTTCAACTGTGTTGGTGTGTACAACGTTTTTATTTTCTATCTTCTATTGCAGCACTCAAGCTATTTTTGTTTCTTACATCTTGAAATCCATCTCCAACACTTGTAATTCTTACGCTAAAACGATTTGGCCTTCATTCTTCAAACATCAGTGACAGCTAGATCTTAGCGTTCCTCTGATTATTGCTGTTGTGACTTGTCTGTACATAACTCTTTACTTAAGAATACCACACCTCAAGGGGAGATCCATACCCGCCAAATTCGGTTGGGAAACCTGCTCGTGGTATCTGAAAACTTGTGCCAAGTTTGGTCCTGCTAGTTAGGAGTTGGGGTATGAAGACAGTTTCAAACAAAGCGTCCCTGGGATTTTGAGGGGGGGGGGCAGGAACATAAACTCATATGCCAGATTCTGGTTCAGCGATCCTTCAAACATACTCATAGACCCCCATCAAGCCTATGTGACCTATTTTGAAGGCGTGTTTTAAGAGGGCTACACCATATAGATTAAGTCACCCTGAGTTCGCCTGCCAAATTGTGGTCTTGCTATCTCCAAAAGTATAAGAGAGGTTAGCTAGACGTACGTACAAAGCTACAAAATCAATTAATATAGGATACGGATTTTTGATTCAAATGAAACGTCCTCCTATAGTGTATGTTTGTTAGTTTTTCGAGGAATTATTAACCGTTATCATCCATTTCTTTCTGTTACGGTCCCCAGTGGCATAGCGGTATGTGCCACTGGGGGCTTACAACGCTAGAAACCGGGTTTCGATACTCGTGGTGGGCAGAGCGCAGATAGTCCATTGTGTAGTTTCGTGCTTAACTACAAACAAACACACTTTCTATTACGCCATAATATTGAAGTTGAAAAGCAAAAATAATAATTTCAACAACAAATTCATTGAACGTTGTGCTGGTTTACAGTCAGTCTGTAACGAGTGACTATTACTAACACGATTCTTTTTTTTTTTAATGAGCTCGAGCTTTGGGCTCCCTAAACTCCAGTTTATAGTATTACCAAGTTGAAATTTTACGTTTGCTTTTTAAAAATGGATATTCTTTTTGTGGGGGTGGACTTGATTTGTAGTCCTTATTTCCTAGAGAGGTTACACATTAACCTACAAAATACAGATACAGCATGGTATGTTCTGAAAACAACAAATTTTGTTGAATATACATGCAAATGAACCTTAGAGTGAGGGAAAAATTAATTAATGTTTAAAAGTAGAGGGCGCCATCTCTTGTTTCTCATAATCAATAGGAAGGGAGGAGCTTAAGGTATCAAGAATCAAATTGATAGAAAACACAAAAAATCCCAAGTAAATGAATATCAGCAGGCCTAATATTAACCCACTTCTCTTTATTCAACTTATGAGAAGTAAGTAAAACGAAGAGACATAAACTTATTTGCTGACATAAACTTGACATAATCTACATGAGGGCTAACTGCGCTAGCCGTCTCTAATTCTGAACTGGTAGGCGTATCGTCAACAGTACCCATCATTAAGTGTGGGCGATAATCTAATTGAACAGGAAAATTTAACCACTACTCTTATAAACGCGCGTTTGACGTAGCGAAGAGCGCTAACTGGCGGCAATGAGACGCGAACCATGAACCCTTGGGTCCACAGTCCAGTGTACTAACCACTAAATTACATGAACAAGTTTCTATTAAGAATGTTTCATAATCAATATTTTTAGGAAGTTCCTATGTACGTAACATACAACTTTCTTTGAGACAAGTTTAACTTTTGGCCGTCTGTCTTAATTCCATAAGGATCACATCACCTAGTATACTTACCCTTTCTTTCCACTTGACCTCCTAATCAATGAGAAGTTAGCCATTTTCTCTAGATGTAAGGATACGATTTTCTATCTGCTTTACATAATGGAACAGTTTGCTCATTTGATTTAATATTTCGAGAAAGTTGCAGCTGCATTTGTTTTGTTTGTGCAGAATTTCACGTAAGCCTAGTTGAAACCACATACACCCCGTTCTTAATACCCTTCCTTTCGAGGTTTTTTTTACTTTTTATCAATCCATCTTTATTTTTTCACCAGTGCTTACTTTTTTTATGGTAGAGTAATCAGAACTATTGTAAATTCTTACATGAAAGTCGATGTCTTATATCCTAAGGGAAAGCTAGCTACAATCTTCCCGATAATCCCACCAGGGTAGAAAGGCACTTCTCTCTCTATCTGAACCACTTGAATGTAAACAATTTGTTTGTATGTTAAAAAAAGGGCACAAAAACTCATTCGTTCATAAGAATAAAAAAAACGACTATTTTCAGTTGTATTATATTCAGTTAATTTTGAAAAAAAATAACCAATAGTACTTATTTGTTTGTTTGTAATTAAGCACGAAGCTACACAATGGGCTATCTGTGCTCTGCCCACCACGGGTATCGAAACCCGGTTTCTAGCGTTGTAAGCCCCCAGTGGCACATACCGCTGTGCCACTGGGGGGGGGGGGGATAGTACCGATCTTACCGTTAAGAAAATGTACTTGACAAATTACACTAATTCTCGTTAAGTTTAATTTCATCAAACTTGCTATCAGTGTAGAGAGAATTCAGCTTTAGGATTGTAATACCAAACGTACCGGTTTGAACAATTTAAACTATATACAGGGCCAGAAAATATGTGGAAAAGCTTTTGTATAATATGTAAATCACAATGTGACTGCGGACTTACAACGAATCCGGGTTTCGATACTCGTGGTGGGCAGAGCACAGATAGCCCATTGTGTAGCTTTGGGCTTAATTACAAACAAACACAATGTGACTTAGTTTATCCTGTAATTTCTATATCTACAATAATGGTTTTGTTGATATCTTCTGAGGAGTGACAGATGCATAATTCAAAATAATTAAATAATATTATTCTGTATAAAAAGTGAAAGGAAGCAAAGTATTATAAAAGATATACATAAAATTTAAAACACATTCTAAATCTAGAGTACCATCACATCGCTATTATTTTGACTACTTTTTCAACTGTGTCCTTTTGTAATTCTTTGGAAAGAAGGAAAAATGTATGAACAAGAAAACAAGACAATATGTTATAAGATAAGAAGTTCAATTCTATCTCTTGTTTTGATTTCAATAGTCCAGTTTAGTTAGCGAACACGGTTTAACTTTTTTTTTTTCATCAATTAATACGACCTACTAACATTAACCGCCCAGAAATTGCATAAAACTATTAATTTGGTTGGAACTTTTTAACAATGAAAATTTGAAGTTTTTGGAAAATGATGGATAAATTGCCTAATTTTCGAAGCACAGAAAACTGAAAACCATCTTTTAAATATGTATGAGTAACTGAACAAATGGATTGCTAAGTGTTCAAGTAAATTCGCTGTATTATTTTATCTTTAAAATATTAAACTAATTTCCTGTCTAAGTTTCAAACAGCAATAACAGGGTTTGCACAACCTTTCATGGTATGAAAGACAAGCACAAAGAGACTAGTTAATATCATCCGTCACTTAGATGGCTACCCTTATTCGAGTGGCAAAACTGACCGTCGCATTTATAACTCGCCATTGGCTGAAAGAGCGTAACGTGTCTAGCAAGCACATCATGGATCTGAATCTTAGGCCTTACATCTGCAGGCTGGTACGCTAACCATTAGGCCAGGCTCGAGTAACGCAGTAACGTACATACGACATAATATCTAAGATTTTTTTTTCCCAGATGCCTTAGCTTTTAATTTTACGAATGTAATAGAGTGATATTGAGGTTAAAATATGCACCACTTATAACTGATTACAACTTCGAACGATAAACTGAAATCGATATCGTTATGAAATGATTAATCTAATATTTGATTTCGCTATCACACATATCACTTATTCATATATCCAAAGAAATTGTCCACCGATGGGACAGCGGTAAATCTACGGACTTACAACGATCAAATCCGGAGTTCGATTCCCCGCGGTGGACGCAGCTGATAGTCCAATGTGACTTTGTTCTATAGCAAACAAACCAAAGTTCGGTTCCCCGCGGTGGACGCATCTGATAGTCCAATGTGACTTAGTTCTATAGCAAACAAACCAAAGTTCGTTTCCCCGCGGTGAACGCATCTGATAGTCCAATGTGACTCTGTTCTATAGCAAACAACCAAAGTTCGATTCCCCACGGTGGACGCATCTGATAGTCCAATGTGACTCTGTTCTATAGCAAACAAACCAAAGTTCGATTCCCCGCGGTGGACGCATCTGATAGTCCAATGTGACTTTGTTCTATAGCAAACAAACCAAAGTTCGATTCCCCGCGGTGGACGCATCTGATAGTCCAATGTGATTTTGTTCTATAGCAAACAAACCAAAGCTCGACTCCCCGCGGTGGACGCATGTGATAGTCCAATGTGACTTTGTTCTATAGCAAACAAACCAAAGTTCGATTACCCGCGGTGGACGCATGTGATAGTCCAATGTGACTTTGTTCTATAGCAAACAAACCAAAGTTCGATTCCCCGAGGTGGACGCATCTGATAGTCCAATGAAACTTTGTTCTATAGCAAACAGAACAAAGAAACCAGTGAGCTGAATTACAAAGCGAAGAAAATAAAACTAAAAATTCTAGCTAGTAAGGAAATACAGGATCTTAACACGAGAAATAATTGCGTGCAAGCCTTTTTAATAGAAAATTACGTCTATAAATATATTTAACATGATTTTATGTCGTAGAGTAAAAGCAGCCAAACTAGTAGCATGCTTTCTTTTATATAATTCCTTATCTTAGAGGTCTAATATTAGCGATAAAAGTTACATAAACGGCAGATGCTGTTTTTCACTTTCCTTTTATCTAGTTCATTACGGATTTCAAATTAGAGCCGTGTGAAAATAACATTTTCAATCTATTATTTGTCTCACACACATCGTTGTCCAGGAAACGCGCAGTCTAGTGTGAGTTTTATCACTAATAGTCGGCTTATTGATTTTATTACTTCACCATATTTCGGCGTTTAACACTGGAATATTAAACTTTTTTTTTAACCTCACATGAAATATCATTTTGCAAGAGAGTTTTGTCCGATATTTCATCCAGCCCAGCTTATGAGATCTAGCATTGAACGAAAGGCCTTCTAGGCAACGATGTGAGGCAGACAAAAATATATTTAAAAGTTTATTTTTACATGCCTATAATTAGATATCTGCAATAGAGTACTTAAAAAGAATGTAGAAAAACAAAACATTTGCAATCAAGTGCGATTTTTGTCGCTATTATTAGGCCTACGTGTTTGTGCCTTTTGTTTTCGTAATCGCGGAAAAATGATAACGTTTCTCTAACTTTTCACAACATCGACGAGAAATAAATGAAAACATTTCAAGTACGTCAGTAGTGCACTGATTGTTCAAGTTCGGGAAATTAGTAAAAAAAAAATGAAGTACAAATTAAATTGACGGTCGACAAAAACAACAATTCCAAGCAAAAGAGGGTGGGATTTTAGTGTCCGCATTAGAAAAAAAAAAAAAAATCAGTTATAGCTAAGTAATTACTGTTGTTCAACAAACAAAAGGAAAACTGTTATAAGAAACACGCCAAGAGTTGTGGATTATTGCGTTTTTTTTACATACTAATAGTGTTAAATGAAAGAAGAATTTAATAACGAAACTCAAATAAAAGAAACGTGACAGAAGTTACTTGTGAAAGTAATAAGTAATGGATAGCCGAGTTCGCTTGAAATACTATGTGAAGTAAAATTATCGCAAGAGAAATTAGTGGTATGGGTCGATGAAATGCTTGTTTCACAAGAAGCATATCTGAAGTAAAATTATCGCAAGAGAAGCTACTGATAAAAGTCAACAATGTGCTTATTTCACAAGAAGCATATCTGAAGTAAAATTATCGCAAGAGAAATTAGTGGTATGGGTCGATGAAATGCTTGTTTCACAAGAAGCATATCTGAAGTAAAATTATCGCAAGAGAAATTAGTGGTATGGGTCGATGAAATGCTTATTTCACAAGAAGCATATCTGAAGTAAAATTATCGCAAGAGAAATTAGTGGTATGGGTCGATGAAATGCTTGTTTCACAAGAAGCATATCTGAAGTAAAATTATCGCAAGAGAAGCTACTGATAAAAGTCAACAATGTGCTTATTTCACAAGAAACACTATCTAAAATGTAATTAATGCAAGAGATATTAAGGGAAAAAGTCAATTATGTATTGATTTCGCGTTAATTATTAATCCCCGAAAAAAATCATCGCGACAAGTATACTATTTTACAGACAGAGAGTAATTTAGTGTCTTGAGATAAAATTAAGACACCGTGTTAATTAAATTAATAAATAATTAACACACAACATTAAAAGGGATACATAATTACAAACCTTTTTAATTCATGCCAATCTATGGCCTCTAAAATGTTGACTCTACGTGTTTCGATGTCTACCAAGTCATCATCATCTACGTTAGCCGTCCATAATTTAGCAGTGTGAGACTCGAGGAAAGGCAGCTAGTCATCACCACCCACCGCCAACTCTTGGGCTACTCTTTGAACAACGAATAGTGGGATTGACCGTCATATTATAACACCCCCACGGCTGAAAGGGCGAGCATGTTTTTTATGACGGAGATTCGAACTCGCGACCCACAGATTGAGAGTCGAGCGCCCTGGTTAACCTGGCCATGCCGGGCCGGAACGAAATTAAAAGACATAAGTGTTATATTTATTCCTTCTTAGCTAGGTCATGTGTTCTGTGTGTAAGTCTACATTTCTGCATAAATTTCAAAATAGGTTTCGCCACATTCTTACACAGATATTCGCCGGACTTTCGTCTATTCAATAATCCATAATATTTTTTAAACTTTATTATTTGCTCTAATACCATTTGGTTAAGCCAGTGTTACTGTTTTTTTTTTTCTATTAGTATCTTATGTTATGTTTTTGTACATGTTCTGCTATGGCCGAATTTTCAGTTCTTTCATTTATTACATATCCCTTATGTTCTGCAAACACTTCCACATTCAGTTTGATAAATTCTAGTTTTTTTTTCCATTAACTGTATATTATCTTCAGTATTACCTAAAATTTGTTTTATCTCATTCATTGGTTTTTTTTAACACTTTGAATAAACTAGCAGTTAAACTTGGAACATATGACAAAACTGAACATTCCTTTTTGATTTTATCATAACTAGGTGTTAAGGTAATATATTGATCTATTATTACCTCGGTGATTTCCTTAACTATCTATTTTAACGTTGTGTGTTATTTATTATTTTAACATTACACACATGTGCCAAGAAAACATAATCTTTTTGAATCCTCTCTTTTGAAAGAGTTTCCCTTTAAGAAATTATTAAACTTATAATTAAAACAAAATAGGCTTAAGATAAAGCTCTGAGGTGGGACGAGCAGAATTTTATATAAAGTAATCATTTTTTGACAATTATGCGGTAAAACACTAGTTAGTTCAAAGTGGTATTTCAAAAATTAGATGGAAAGAAATTATAATAAGTAAGAGATTTTGTATGTAATTAAATTTACATACTGTTAATACTGAATAACAGTAAACGAGTTTTAATCGCTTACTATTCTATGAAGATGAAACATATACAATGCTTCATTCAGAGTTCAGTTCTGACTACTGATGTAGAGATATGATATTCGTTATAAGCTTCTATACTCTGTATATAGCAACGGAAAATAATGCATTTAGTAGTGTTGACAACCTACCGTTTTTATTAAGAACGAAACGAAATAAAACAACAAATAACGAATAGTTCTGAACATACAAAACGGTCAGTATACATTGGTATTACAGAACAAAAAAAAATTCATATCACGAAAATGCAAAAACACTAAATGTCGTACTACAGCGTGATTGTAAAGAAAATCCCATATGTAAAACGGTTATATCTTAAAAACTACTTGACCTATGGATACAAAAGTTCACCAGGGGTACATTGGTAATCATAAGTGTTTTTTAGGGAAGATTAAAATTTTACCAGGGGTACATTGATAGTTATAAGTGTTTTTCAGAGAAGATTAACATTTCACCAGGGGTACATTGATAATTATAAGTGTTTTTCAGGGAAGATTAAAATGTCACCAGGGGTACATTGATAATTATAAGTGTTTTTTTAGGGAAGATTAAAATTTCACCAGGGGTACATTGGTAATCATAAGTGTTTTTTAGGGAAGATAAAAATGTCACCAGGGGTACATTGATAATTATGTGTTTTTCAAGGAAGTTTTAACATGATACAGGGGGTTACAAAATATTACATTGCAAAACTAGATCCAGATTATCGGAAACCAATATTACTTTTATTTCTCTACTCTCTCTCCCTATTTGGACAATACAAGGCGTTGATGATTAAAAAAGTTCAATATCACTTTGCAGGGCAATGCGAGGATCAATGAAGAGTGTTCAGACAGATGACGCTTCAG
The DNA here is from genome assembly GCF_000517525.1 of Limulus polyphemus. NCBI lineage: Eukaryota > Metazoa > Arthropoda > Merostomata > Xiphosura > Limulidae > Limulus > Limulus polyphemus. The sequence continues at coordinate 263,456 of NW_013666217.1, forward strand.
TAGTTTCATTTAGGGATAGGCTTGATATGCTGATTAGAAAATATAGTGGAGGCACTGTGTAAGAGCTTTTGAAAAACCTGCACCATGTCCAAAATTTCGAACCTAAATCATAAATCTGGCGAGTTCCCTCTAGGGCAAACGGTATTGAAAACCTAATAATTTTAAACATTGGGTTTTCTTTATAATTGCATTGTCGTTCTATTGTTAAAACAGGTGCGGAATGTAATATTGGTCTTAAAGCTATTCGTAAAATCATTTTTTTACTCAGTGTAATCCTACAATAGCTTAATGAAGTAGATTTAATATCCTGAACGAAACAGCAAATCACGTGAAAGTACGAAGCTGAAATACCGTAATTTGGGTGTGAAAAACCCTGACACCTAAAGAGCGAAGAGTTTAATGTGTAAATTAATAACTTGGAAAATTAATAAAACTTTGACAAATAGAAAAAAACATAATTTGCTTCACAGACAGTCCCTATACATGTGAACCTAATTCGTTTTACATAATATGATAACCATGGGTAAAGGTATGTCTTCTACATAATATGATAAACATGGGTAAAGGTATGTCTTCTACATAATATGATAAACATGGGTAAAGGTATGTCTTCTACATAATATGATAAACATGGGTAAAGGTATGTTTTATACATAATAGGATAAACATGGGTAAAGGTATGTTTTATACATAATAGGATAAACACTGGTAAAGGTATGTCTTATACATAATAGGATAAACATGGGTAAAGGTATGTCTTATACATAATAGGATAAACATGGGTAAAGGTATGTCTTCTACATAATAGGATAAACATGGGTAAAGGTGTGTCTTCTACATAATAGGATAAACATGGGTAAAGGTATGTCTTCTACATAATATGATGAACACGGGTAAAGGTATGTCTTATACATAATAGGATGAACACGGGTAAAGGTATGTCTTCTACATAATTTGATAAACACGGGTAAAGGTATGTCTTCTACATAATAGGATAAACACGGGTAAAGGTATGTCTTCTACATAATATGATAAACACGAGTAAAGGTATGTCTTCTATTCTTTCAAAGGGAATTTGTTTGACTTTTTTAGAATACTTGCACTTTCACTTAAATTATTTTAACTATAGTGAGATTGAGAAAAGCTTAATGCTGTATTCATTGACTAAATCAAATGGCCAGTTAGTAATTCGTCTATGTGTTCAATAATTGAATCAGTTTACATTTTGATAATCTCTATTTTTAATCACTGAACGTCAATTTTGCTTAATTCTTAAGTTTATTACAGCAATGATTATTAACAGTTAGTTGTAACCGAAGGAATTACGGTTCTAGCATTTCAATTTCGTTTCGAACAGTGTCTTTAAATGTATTTTATTAAAAAACGATATTCAAAAATGCAATATCTTAGAAGTCAATAAGGAAAGGTTTAAATAACTATCTAAATTTACATTTGTACTTGTGTTAGCTGATAGCTACGTATATAATCGAAATACATATGCATACATCAATAATGGCCAATACATAATCAGAAAATACTTGTATACATCAAAAATGACCAATACCTAATCAGAAGACATTTGCATTATACATCAAGGATGACCAATACGTAATAAGAAGACGCATTATACACCAAGGATGACCAATACATAATCAGAAGACACTTGTATACATCAAAAATGACCAATACCTAATCAGAAGACACTTGCATTATACATCAAGGATGACCAATACGTAATAAGAAGACGCTTGTATACATCAAAGATAACCAATACATAATCAGAAAATACTTGTATACATCAAAAATGACCAATACATAATCAGAAAATACTTGTATACATCAAAAATGACCAATACGTAATAAGAAGACGCTTGTATACATCAAAGATAACCAATACATAATCAGAAAATACTTGTATACATAAAAAATGACCAATACCTAATCAGAAGACACTTGCATTATACATCAAGGATGACCAATACGTAATAAGAAGACGCATTATACACCAAGGATGACCAATACATAATCAGAAGACACTTGTATACATCAAAAATGACCAATACCTAATCAGAAGACACTTGTATACATCAAAAATGACCAATACCTAATCAGAAGACACTTGCATTATACACCAAGGATGACCAATACATAATCAGAAGACACTTGTATACATCAAAAATGACCAATACCTAATCAGAAGATACTTGTATACATCAAAAATGACCAATACCTAATCAGAAGACACTTGCATTATACATCAAGGATGACCAATAAGTAATAAGAAGACGATAAGATGATAAGATAATAAGATGATAAGACTAACAGGAAGCTTTGTAGATACATCAAGCCCCCAGTGGCACAGCGGTATGTCTGCGGACTTACAACGCTAGAATCCGAGTTTCGATACTCGTGGTGGGCAGAGCACACATAGCCCATTGTGTAGCTTTGTGCTTAATTATAAACAAACAAACAAAAGATACATCAAGGATGGACTCAACGTGACCAAAAGACATATATATATATATATATATATATCAAGACACGCATATATCAAGGAAGATTAGAAAATACAGTTTAACTGGATGAAGACGACTTTAATAGAGAAAAGAGAAAATTTGGTAAAAGTATGAAAATAATGAAATCTCAGTAAAGAATATTACATTAATTCTATACCTTCTTCGAGGCTGCTGTGTATAAATTCTCAAGACTATCTGACATTACTTGGCTTAGACTGGTGTAATAAATTCAGAATATTATTTACTAGTTCCATTTCACTCGCATGTGTATGATATAATGTTGATCATTTTATTGTTGGTGTATTATTAGAAAAGCGCAATTTAGTAATAGGTATATAGTTATGGATATCCAAAGTTTAGCCGTAAAGACAAGTTGTTCATAGAAATATTTTAAATTTGAAATTGATTACTTTTGTTTGTTTTGGAAATTCCTGTTTTTGAACTAATACGCTAGAGGGAAGGTATTTAGCCAACAGCAACTACTACCGACTATTGAAGCTACTTTAATCACCTGGTGAGATTTGACCGTCACCCTTATAACACACCAACGGTCCAAAAGTGTAAAGTGAGTATTTGAGGCAACGGGATGCGAACTATGAACCTTCGGATTCACAATCTCAAGACGATAACCATTAGGCCACGCCAAGCCTTCGATGTCTAAACCATATTAAGTCAACAGTAAATAATACTGGATGCAGTAGACATAATCTCGATGTCTTGACCATTTTAACTCGACAGTTAATAATACTGGATACAATAGACTTAACACGGTGAATTGTTAAGCTTTATTTTGCCCATATCTTAACTTATCAACATAAACGATGTAAAGACACGTTGGTGAAACCGCAGTTTAATTAAAGAGCTACGTTTCGGTTTTCAGTGAATGTATGATACCATTTACAAGCGCATTGAATTTAACTTCTGTGCAAATACAGAAGCTGCAAATAACAGGAGGAACGGGCAAAATAGGCATCTCTGAATTAAACAAGTTTTCTGAGTCTGATTAAACTTTAAGAAAGAGATCAAACACGGTGTAAAATTAGGTATTCGTATTCAGTACAAATCAAAGTAGACGAGTGAACGAGACACAAGACAGCGCTACTATCTGGACAGAACCTTTTCTCTGAAAGATCTGAAGAATAATCCAAATGCAACTGAGAGAATATAACGACTATATAAACAAAACACCATAGTGCCATTTCTTCCACATCGCATGCGTTACCAACGTCACGTTTGTTCATCCCACAAATGAAAATAGGGAGGACATCAAGCTTTCCCATAGTTAACATCAGTTCAGTTAACATGATATTCAACCACGTTTAAACCTCCACTGACATTATCCGTGAAAGAACGTTTAGCAACACGAATGATCTGTGACAAAAGGTAAAAAGAACACTAGTACGTTATCCACACACCATAAGAAGTTCTCTGTTGCTACATTTAGTAAAACGAATTCGAACACCCGTGTGAGAAATTTCATTTGTCAAAGCTAGAAAAGACAAGAAACATATGGCATGTTTCAACTGTTACAAGTGAATTGCAAATACTCTTTATATTTCAAACAGTTATATTTTGGATATTTGAGAAAGCAGTTACATTGTAAACACTAGATACTTAATTGACCATTTTTATCGTCAGTCTTGTGACAAACTAAGTATAAAATTCATTGTGAAATATAGACAGATTTTGGTTCTGGACAATGATGTATAGGTACTTTGAAACGAGAAAGAGTGAGAAGGTTTAAAATCAAGCAAGGTACACGTATACTTCCTAACTAAATTAATCTTTAACAACAAATGCTACAGAACAAAGTGAATACTTTAAACTATTTGACTAGGACTGGTAATTCTGCTTGTTTTTGAGTTTCGGACAAAGCTACTCGATTCGAGGACTATTTTAAACTGATACACTAGAGAAAAGGCAGCTAGTCAACACCACCCACCGCCAACTCTTGGGCTACTTTTCACCAACGAAAAGTGGGATTGACAGTCACATTATAAAACCCCCTTGTCTGAAAGAACGAGCGTGTTAGATGACAGGATTCGATCCAACAACCCACAGATTGCGAGTCGAGTACCCTAACCACCAGGCCATGCCAGATGATTCAAAACGAAACTAACATCGTTTTGAAACACCAGCTTCATAGTTGTCAGTTTTTTCAGATTTTTATTTTGTAGCCCCAACTTTAGTATATACCGGCTTCATTAAATTATTTCGCTTTGGTTTGTTTGGAGTTTAAGCACATAGCTATACAAAGGTCTCTCTGTGCTGCGCACACCACGGGTATTGAAACTCGGTTTATAGATTTTGGGGGGTAAAATATATTTGATAATATTCTAATCGACAGTCCCTTTGTAAGCGAGCATAACTGTCCAGCAACTAGAAAATAAAATATTCTAAAAATTTAATGGGCAAAAACTAAACAAAAAATGCCTTAAAACCAGGTTAACTACTATAGAAGAAATTCCAAGAGAAACAATTATAATATATGAATTATATAAATCACAGATGTAAACACTAATATAATCTATAACATTATAACAAGAAAGAGCAAGGTGTTTCTATTTCCCTAGATAAACTTGTATTTGGAGAGTAGAACATAAAAGAAAGCAGTCACAATGGATGCCATAACACCAGTTACTAGCCTGGCGTGTGTTTTTTCAGAGCAGTAAAGGCTACATTCGCCTCTGAATACATCGTGGATAGATGTTTGTCCAGCCATGAAATTGTAATCTAAACAGTTTCTCGAACAAATCAGTCGTCGAAAAATTTGTTTTTACATATTTTCCTTTATACGGCAAAATCACGTCTTAGACTCATGTTCAGCTCACCCTCATGCGCTAACTAAACTAACCCTAACTAAAGGTCTCATTTTCCGCTGAAGTACTTGTAGAAAAAAAAAACACCTTTCGTTTAAACTGTTAATTAACTATTGGGAACTCAAAGTTTATCAAGTTTTCTTTGGCGATTAATTCAAAATCATCTTTTACGGTTTCAACATAAAATAATCTTCAATTTAGGCGCGTCCTTGTAGCTGGAAAATGACTGCCTTTAAGGCGGCAGGGTCTAGACAAATCCTCAAGATTTAAAGAAGAAGAACGAGCCTTAAGGTTAAGAGTGGCTTTGCGTTACAACATCCACTTATGAACACTTTCTTTAAAAGTTCTCGAGTGGTTATGATATCCAGCTTTGTCCAATGCAAACTGTTGTGTCTTTAAATAAGAGCAGAACGTGAATTTAGGTAAATTGAGTGAACATCCAAGTTGGTCTACATTATCAAATAAAGAAAGTAAGCGAGAGACACCAGAAATAAACACAGGGGGAGAAGGGTGTGATTAGAACAATTGCATAATCATCTATTCATGTTGATGTCTGGCGTAGTAATCTGTTATTTTGTTATTTGGCGTAAACATCTTTATGATGATGTCTAGCGTAGTCATCTGTTCATGTTGATGTCTGGCATGGTCATCCGTTACTTTGCCGTCTAGCGTAGACATATGTTATCTTAATATCTGGCATCAAAATAACAGATGACTACGACAGACATCAACATAACAATGACTACGCAAGGCATCATAATAACATAAACATTTGTTATTTTGATGTCTCGCGTTGCATTTTGTTTTGTACTGGCGATAACTTAAGAACATAGAATGTATCAAAGTTCCCGATGCAGAACATATGAATTCCAAAAATATAACACCAACGTATAAATAATATATTTGCCAAGGGGCTTTCTGGGAAATTTTGTCCACGAACTAATGTGGGTAAAAATTAAAGGTGTGGCGATAAAGCGATACGATTCATGTATCTTCACGAAACATAATAAATCTTTTGTACAGAAAAAAATTAGAATTTGTTATAAAACATTTTTGCTAAAAGTTAACGATTCAATAAAGAAAGCTGAGTATTGAGTACTACATGTTGTCTTCATTTCTTTTATCAAAAACATTACATGCAAAGTAACATAACAAATTAACAATAACGAAATAGATAGACCCATACTAACTTTGTTTTATTTTACTTCTCTTGCCAGCTACGATTTAGTTGATCAAACCTGAGAATTTGGAAAAACACTGTAAAGTTTGAAGCACTTAAATAAGACAATATTAGTAATATAGATAATAAATTACAGACAAGACTGTCAAACTTTGTAACAAACCATTGGTAAAACTTCTGTATCTAGATATGTATCGTATCGACTACTATAATGAGATACACACTCCTGAAGAAAATACAACATTCTAAACATCACTAAATTTAAAACAAACTATGATTTTCTGTACTGGTTAATTAAAATACTGGAAATTTCACACTGATATGAGGTTAAAATTATACTTGGATTATTGGTATCTCCAATCAAAAAGGCCTAAGAACAGGAAACTTCAGAAGTATGGCACTTCTCAAGCCCACGAGCGTTTCGTCAACTTTTCTTAGATTTTTGTGCAAGTTTGTAAGACGAAAGCAACATTTAAGAATAGCCTAAATTACGATGTTCTACGACAGACATTCCCAACCTGGGGTACAGAGGAACGAGAAGGTTGGGAATCCCTGTTCTATAAAGTTCAAGAAATGAGCAACGAAGACAAAAACTACCATAATTTTTGAATCTGATTAAACCCACACACACACACAAATACTAACCATAGTCCCTAAAACTATTGCTAAATAAATTAAAACATACATTATTTAATTATGAATCACAATATCTGTCTTTTATTACTAGATTCAACGAACAACGAAATTATAGTAAAAAACTATGTTTTCACACAGATTTCTGAAGGTTTACTTTGTCAAAAAGAAAAGTTACGATCCTGAAATTAACGGTCAACAATAAATTGAGACTAACTGGAAGAATTTCCACAGTAACTGGAACCTATATGGGACGGTTTGTTCGTAGTTAAGCACAAAGCTACACAAAGGGCTATCGAAGCCCGGTTTCAAGCGATGTAAGTCCGCAGACATATAGATATGGGACGGAACTGACTAATATGATTAAGAGCGAGTTTATCGAAAATGCTTAAATTGACTCAATTATTTATTTATTTACTATTTTTTTCATAACTTCACTATTTTGTATACCTTCAACTCTTCTGTTGATAATCCAACTCAAAGTCTTTGGTAATTTGAACCTGAATGGAATATTTCATGTCGCAAGGGCTAAACCGGCCAAGTCAGAGACCTCAGGCTACAGTCGACCTTATTTTAAAACTGCTAACCAGAGGGGAAGCAACCAGTCAATAGCAAGTTACTCCCGATTGACTGTTACTTTTATTGGGCGCTTAAAGCTGAAAATGCGGATCGTGTTTAGTGATATATCGCAAGCTCTTACCATGAACTTTACAACCCGCAGCCCGGCACACAACACTAGACCAACGCGTGGTTTACACACGTTATAAAAAAAAAGTTAAACTTCGTCAATCTACTTTACTCTTAATAGTAAAAACTCACAGAAAGGATTTTATAGTAGTTTCTACATCATTTATAGGTGGTCACGATCTCTCAATGAATCTATAATCATCATAACACGATTAAATTTGTTTATCATAATCGTACTTGCTCAACTTACTTATGTACACTAAGAAATGACTAAGTGAAAGTTACACGATGCTATAAAAAGCTAATTACAGAGAGGGTCTACTAAACAGCGCCCTCTCAACAGGTCAAGCCATTTTTAACTATAAAAAGCTTATTCCTTTTGTCACTCTGTCGAGAACGAACGCTTTCACGCTCATTTTTTGGCAATGCACAACAATATACACCGTCACTTAGCAACAAAACTATCACCTGATTGTTCTTAGTCCAACTATAGTGTTTATGTTGAATGCTCAATATTCATGTTGATTTGTTAGAAAGGTTTGTTTTTTATTTTTTTATAACTTCGGTGATATCACAGCAAAATAATTTAATTCAGAAGTTTTATGACATTGAGTTTTAGCCAAAAGCAAAACAAAATTTACCAGGTAGTGTTTCAACTAAGCCTTACGTTACGTTTATATATTAATTTAGACTACAAATAGGCCTCCTATTACTAACATTACAGAGTGTTTAAAAAGTTTCAAGTAGTAAATAAATGTTAATTAATAAATATTATTTGGTATTTTAACACATATATTACCTACCTGACCTTAAAACATGAAGAAAAATAAACGTTTATTACTACTAAATATCTTTTATCCTTTGTACAGTCAAAAAATTTGAAAATTTGCGTCGAAATGTCCGCTCTATATTTTCTACTTCCTGACCTAGAAATAGAATACAGTGAAAAGGCTCAAGCGTGCTATTTAAGTCTCTATTAGAGTACACACGTACTTTTGTTCACGATAATATTTAATTTTTCTGTGTAGTTTTTACTAAAAATTTGGTGATTAAAGAATTACTTCGAGACTGATGAAATAAGTGAAAAGTAGGTGCATGTTGAAGGTACAGACAAATTTGTTTTAGTTAAATCCTATAATTTTCGTTAATAATTCAACAATGTTTTCCAGTTATTTTTGTCCAGGTGGTTAGGGCGCTCGACTTGCAATCTGCGGGTCGCGGGTTCGAATCCCCATCACACCAAACATACTCGCCCTTTCAGTCAATCCCACTATTCGTTGGTAAAAAAGTAGCCCAAGAGTTGGCGATTGGTGGTGATGAATATCTGCCTTCTTACAGTGCTAAATTAGGGACGGCTTTTATATTAGTTTATACTCATAAAACAGTGTTAGAAGGTATATTACTACTATGTTATCTGAAATAATATTTTAAGTTGTCTCGAATCAACAAAATTAATTATGAATACGGACTTGAATCGCGATAGCTAGAATTAATTAATAAAATTATTATTTTTTATCGATTTGAAAAATTAACAAATGTAAATTGAATTACATGATTGATTAGATACTTTACATAAAACCATTTTCTTCTTTTGAATGGAAATTTTATATAAAATGTTTTCAGTTCTAATGAATTTTCTTTCAAAAATTTCAACAGGAATTAAAGAATAGGAAGGATCACAAACAACGAATTTGATCTGAAGACATTCCAAATATAAAGACATCCGAGAACAAAGAAATTAAAATAAATAAATAATTAATTACAGAACTCGAATGGAAATAATTTAGACAGTAATTAAGTTGTAACAATGAAATGTTCTTCGGGTATTAAGCAATTTAATAAAACTCAGCATATTTTTCTGATAACACATTTTTTCAGTTATTTGTCATCATGAAAGGCTGGCTCTTTTATATAAAAGGGATTTCCTATTGATTAAAAATTACAAAGGCTCAAAAAGGAAATCGGATTGTTAATTAAAACTGAACAATAAGTAGCTTTTTTCCCTTCTGAATATCAATTTAGATTATACAAGGTGTTTTCTGTAGTGCAGTATTCTTTAACCAAAATGACAGTGAACAGAAGAAAACCGTACTAGTTTTCGTGATTTGTATTGATTGATGACTGTGAACAAAACAAAAAAGGATTGAAAAAAACTGTTTATTTTGTTTAGACTCTGGAATAAATTTAATATCTGGGGAATGGTTGATATATCGATTAAAAATGTCATTTCTTCCCTTTAGACTAACTAGAACAGCCCTCCGGTGGCTCAGCGGCTTGTCTGAGGGCTTATAATGCTAAACATCGGGTTTCGATACCCGCGGTGGGTAGATCTTAAATAAACGAACCATTGTGTTGTAACTTTAACAAAAAGAAACTGACTTTTATTTGTCGCAGAAATATCGTTAAAAGAGAAAAATATTATAATCAATCGAATATTAAAGAAAAATATTAGATCGTTATTATTTCTAAAGACATTTCTTGTTTTGTGAATTCGATATTTATTTTACTTTTTTAACGAAACCGTGACGTAGAACATTACTCAAACGAATAAAAAAAACAACCTGAAACTCAACATCATCACAAAGTGTGTTATTATTTTTGGTATATAACAGGTTAGGGATCTATCAAAATATTACTATTTAATGGTTGAAATAACTTATATGTTGTACATATTTCAGTGTCATGCTAGAGCTTTTTTGAGGAAGACGTTCCGCAGCCTGGAAAACACTGTCTTTGACGTTTAACGCATGCGTTTTGTTTTGAACCGAGCTATATAATGAATACTTGAACGTGAATTTTGTGAACCATTATAAACAAAAATAGATTGACATTGAATAGCTGTGTAGTACATCATCAGTCGTCTCTGAGTCCTCCACTGGGTCAGAAGTAAGATTCTAGACTTATAATACCAAAATTTGGGGTTCGATTCCCCGCGGTGGACAGAGCGCAGATTGTCTAGCCTTTTGCTGAAAAAAACCAAACACCAAGTACTCGTCTCTGTTGAAAATATTCAAGGAAATCTCTTTCTCCGAAGAAAACTATTTTAATAAAAGTATTTAAGTTTCACAAGGTTTGTAATTAAATATTTTTTTGATATACGTTTCATAGAATTAACAATGAAATGCTACGATATAAGATTTTCTCTTTAAAACGTTGTATTCCATACCCCTCATCAGGAATATATATACACTATAAATTCAAGCAACAACACACGTGATTTGCTACTGTTAGTTTCAAAAATTTGTTTGTTTGTTTGTTTGTAATTAAGCACAAAGCTACACAATGAGCTATCTGTGCTCTGCCCACCACGGGTATCGAAATCCGGTTTCTAGCGTTGTAAGTCAACAGACATACCGCTTTGCCACTGGGGGGCCGGTTTCAAAAATAATAATAGTAACAATTTATAAAATTTTCCAGTTAATCTGCGCTGTATATTATCATTATTTGCTTTTTGGTGAAATACTGACACTTTGCATTTGATAATTTTATTAAATCAAAACACAAACCTTCTTGTTATTTCACTATTATTCATTTTCTATGGCTTATTATTCAGAACAGACGAGTCCAAGTTCTATTTATTTATTATGGAAGTTTCATGCTGAGCTATCCAAGGGCTCTATGCGCATAGCCATCTATACTTTTGAACAGATAGACTAGAAAAGGGCAGCTACTCTAAAGCACCGCCGCCAACTCTTGGGATAATCTTGTCTGGAATTGTTCCCAAGGCCTCAAAGCGCTTAGTGCGTTTTTGCGGCAAGAGGGCACGAACCAAAAACTCTCGGATTCAGAGTCTGGGCACGCTAACTAGTTTTACAATACAGTTGAAGTTTTATCAGAAACAAGAATAATTAGAGACATATCTAATGTCCGTATAATCATTCTTCTTTACGTTATTATCCTTTGTTATGAGTCGTGGTGTTTTACATAACTACACCTTCGTTTATTGTTTTAGAGTTATGCAAATTGAAAAGGCAAAAACGAAGTAAATTTACATATCATAATCGTGCAGTCTTCTTCCAATATAAAATCAGTATGAGCATTTAGAACAGTCTATAGGGCCTAACTAGGTAACATTCAGACGAAATACTGTGCGTATATACATAAAAAAACATAGTAATAGTAGCGGTAGTAATACTAGTAAAAAAAGCAGCAGTAGTGGTGGTAATGGCAGTAGTAGCAGCAGCATTAGTACTGGTGGTAGTAATACCAGCAGTGTAGTAGAAGTGGTAGTAATACCAGCAGTGTGATAGTAGTAGCAGCAGTGTGGTAGTAGTACCAGCAGTGTGGTAATAGTACCAGCAGTGTGGTAATAGTACCAGCAGTGTGGTAGTAGTACCAGCAGTGTGGTAGTAGTAGCAGCAGTGTGGTAGTAGTAGCAGCAGTGTGGTAGTAGTAGCAGCAGTGTGGTAGTAGTACCAGCAGTGTGGTAGTAGTAGCAGCAGTGTGGTAGTAGTAGCAGCAGCAGTAGTACTGGTGATAGTAAACCACACTGCTGCTACTACTACCACACTGCTGGTATTACTACCACTTCTACTACACTGCTGGTAAGTAGTACCAGCAGTGTGGTAGTAGTAGCAGCAGCAGTAGTACTGGTGGTAGTGGTAGTAATACCAGCAGTGTAGTAGAAGTGGTAGTTTTTGTTTATATATACATATTTTATTCTTCTATTTGTCGCATATGGTATGTACATATTATTAAAAATTAAACATACAAAAATAAAGCAGTTCCCACGAAGCTTAATCAGCTTATTTGTGGAATACTCCTTAATAATTATGACCATTTATTTCTGTATATATTAATGAATATCAATAAAGAAAACACAAAAAGGCGAAATGGGTATTAGAAGTCCAACATCATTTCATATTAAGGTATATCTGAAATTAACAATTTATTGAACATAGCACAAACACATAATATCCCGTAATACTAGTTATCACAAACACACACTTACATACATAATAAACAAGAGTGAATCCTCAATAGCCGCGGCACTTGAAATTCTTAGAGGCAGGATTAGAGTAAATTAATCTATGAGATCTTTTTTATTACTATATTTTTGTGCGCCAGCAATATGAAGCTTGTGGCTCGCGTATATTCGAAGTTCTCCCCCACCCACCGTATTCTCCAGATATGGCACCATCATATTACCATCTTTTTCGTTCGCTGCAACACCATCT
>NW_013666217.1:277102-286901 GCF_000517525.1 Limulus polyphemus
GCTGCAACACCATCTTAAAGGGAAAACGTATGCAAATGTGGAAGGTGTTAAAGAGGACATCGACATGTTTTTTGCTTCAAAGCAGTGATTTTTTAAATCAATGCATTAACAACCTGATTGTAAGATGGAAAGCATTATCGATAAGAATGGAGACTATTTCATTTAATAAATGTTTTGTTTTGATATATAAGTTGTTCGGGTTTTTTCATCTGAAAAAAAGCGACATTAATTTCTTGACGACCTAATATTTTATGAGCCGCTATGCCGCGGCTAAAAATAAGTTACCATTCAATGAACACTATTCAGTTTGTCTATGAACACCAGTTAATAACCAGTCTGTTAATTTTTTTTATTTGTTTGTAATTAAGCACAAAGCTACACAATGGGCTTTCTGTGCTCTGCCCACCACGGGTATCGAAACCCAGATTCTAGCGTTGTAAGTCCGCAGACATGCCGCTGTGCCACTGGGGGGCAATTTTTTTAACTCTGCAATTACATTTATATTCCATAACTCCCTGGGGAGTTGATATATGTTGTTTTAGTTATTATTATATTTTGGAATTTCATAATCATTATTTTCTAACGTTCTAGTATCATACATGTGATTTTTAATACTTTATTATTTGCACTGTAAAAGCAATACATAACTATCATATATTTATAAAGTGCATATATACATCAAATAACTGATTTCTTATAACGTCAACTCTTAATACAACATTTATGTTAAATTCATTATGTTCAAAATTATCAACTGAAACATTCTGAATTATATACATTTTTTAAAGTGGATTCTACCTATTGAGCTATACACTGTCAACCTCTAATGAACAACAGATTCTGCTTTAGGTACATCAATTCGTTTTTATACTAATTGCTAAAATATCCTGAATCCTCCATAATTCTGAATTATATACATTTTTTTAAAGTGGATTCTACCTATTGAGCTATACACTGTCAACCTCTAATGAACAACAGATTCTGCTTTAGGTACATCAATTCGTTTTTATACTAATTGCTAAAATATCCTGAATCCTCCATAATTTCGCTGTAATAGATCTTAATCTATAGCAGATAATATTTCTTTATTTGTACCAACTAAAAAGGTCATCTAAACCTAGTCCTAAGTATGTCTTAGTACTAACATTTTCAATATTCATACAATTACAATTAGAATACTGCTTATTTTATACAAATATTTAGTATTCATATTTAGTGTGGTAACTACCATTGGATTCTCTACATCACAATCGGTTGTATCCAGACCTATCTGACTTTTTAGGATCTTGTCTTGGCCTTCAGTTTCAGTGGACGTTATTAAATTAGTTGTTTTAGTTACATTTACTTTCATGAAGTCAGAAAAACACTTAGGTTCAAGAAGTCTTAAAATAAAACGACCAAATCCCTAGAACCCGAGCGCTTTCGAAAGGTGGACCTTTCTTCTTCAGGGGTAAACTATCCTGAAGAAGAAAGGTCCAACTTTTGAAAGCGCTCGGGTTATAGTGTTTTTATCGTTTTATTGTCATTTACTTGATTTTCCGTTGTTACTAGCTTTCAAAGTTGATTTTCTCTCGTTGACTAAATGTGAATTTTGCGTTCGTTTACTGGTTTCTCGACAGTGGTAACAGAAGTATGACAGCTTTTTTAACATTAGAAATACGTCTGTATGTCTTTTCTGTAAGACCACTGCATTGATAGTGAAGTGAATCCTTACAATTTCCATAGCATTTTACACAGTCAACATCAGAAGGTAAGGGCTTTGTAAAGATACAAACATCACAACATTCAGAAGCTGCTTCATGATATATTTCTTATTTAAATGTATACTTTTCACGTGCGTGTCTGTCTCTGTGTGTGTGTGATTTCTATTTGTAATATAAGGAACCACTTCTTTTCTATGTGATTTTTCGCTAGCTTGCCTCATTAAAAAGATGCACATGCGCGCACACGCGTGGATAAGCAATAATACCCGTGTGCACACCCTCGTGGTCCACTTAGTATGGGTGCAAAATTTTAGATTTCTAGCTTCTTTATTTTTGGAGTTATGACGGTCACACACAGACACGCCCTTTCATTATTATAGATTTCAATGTATATTTTCACTATAAAAATATGCAATTAAAAACTTAGGAATAAGCTTCTACCATGAACGATTATGCTTGTGAAATAGTAAATTCTACTTTTATTTTGTTATGGTTTTTGTTTACCGTTCATTTATTATGTCTTCTATCGTTTAGTTCAACTATGATTTTTGATATTAAAGTGTTAACTCACCTTCCAGCTAGAGCACGCTGAATTCTAATATGTATTTATTATGAAACTGACACAAACTTCCCCCTATCGGTAACGTATAGATATTAACTTTGTGGTTAGGTTTGAATATCGTACAAAGCTATACCAAGGCTATTTGCGCTGGCAGTCCCTAGTTTAGTAGTGATATAGTAGAAGGAAGGCAGCTAGCCAACATCACCCACTGCCAACTCTTGGGCTATTATTTTACCAAAAAAACAGTGGTATTGACCGTCAAGTTATAACGCCACCACGGCTGAAAGAGCGAGTATGTTCCAAGACAGGGATTCGAACCCGCGACCCTCAGACTGCGAGTGGAGCGCCTTAATCACCAGGCCAATTAATGTTATGAGAGATTATGTAAATTAGCTAGACACATGAGATGTAACCTCATGATATAACCAATGAATAAAAACCATGCCTTAAGATAAACTCCTTAAATCAGAGTGGACGCCACTAGTGTTCGGCCGAAAATCCCGAATCATCCATAGGACGGTGACAGTGTCTAATAACATTTATGTCACTCTGGCTGAAAACTAATTGCAACCAAGTTATTATCCACCTTATATGAATAGGCCGGAAATTTCGTGAAGCATTGTCGTTTGTTTTGTAATAAATTTCAAATCAACAAGTTGTGTTTGAGACCGATTTTTTCAGTATTTTCATGAAAAGTCTAACAATTTGTTTACACCAGTTGTAAAACAAAGATGGCGAGTGGAAAGAGCACACTGAAACATTTTACTGCCGAGCAAACAATGAGTCTGTTCAATCAGTTAAATGAAGAAGGGAGTGATGACGATGGTGATTCTGATCTTGAATTTGACTTTAGTAGAGACTCTATGGATGAAAGTGACTCAGAAAAATAGTCGAAATCCAGTTCCAGTGCTTCTAAATCAGCTGATGTGGGGGGGAGATTCGCCCCAACTTTGACATAGTAGTACAAAGAGGTCACGAAATTGAGCCCCAGCTAGACCTGAACTACCTCTTAGCTCTTCGTCCACTACCAAAGCCAGAGATAGGCCAGTCACAAGTAATGACTGAGTTTTTGCCGAAGAACTGGCGTGAGCCTGGTGTACACGCTGACATCAACCTTAACTCAATGCCTTTCAGCTGTTTCAGAGCTCTGTTCTCATCACTGCTATCAATGAGTACGCCAAAGCACAAGTTTCAAAGAAACCGCCTGCTCAGAGACGGTAGAGGTATTTGAACTGAACTTCCTTTATCCACTGTGAGCTGCTGAAGTTTCTTGCGATGACAACATCAATGGACATTGAAAAACTACCTGGCATTCGAGGCTACTTTGCCATCCACCAGTCTCTCTACACACTCTTCTATCACCAAATGTTCAATAGAGAGAGGTTTGGGGCTATTTACTCAACACTGCTTCACGTGGGTACCCCTGATGCTGGAGGGAAAAAACAAAATTAAGTTTGTTTGATTTTAAGCACAAATCTATACAATGGGCTATCTGTGCTCTGCCCACCACGGGTATCGAAACCCGGTTTCTAGCGTTGTAAGTCCGCAGACATACCGCTGTGCCACTGGGGGGGGGGCGCCAAAAATTAAGAAGATTGAAATTTTATGAGGTATGGTGATAATTATTAAGACATCATGAAAATAATTCCGGCAGAAAATTATGGGTTTAAAGAGTTAAACAAGTTAGTTCACGAGATATATCTTAAAATGTATTATTCCTGATTCTTACTCGATATTGTCATTGATCTTAAAGTTATTTAAATTCGGAATATTGTGCTTTGTTTAATTAGGTATTTTCTTCTTATGGTTGTTTTTCCTGATTCTTTCATTTATTGATATAATTATCAACTTTGATATTTATGTTGTATTGCTCATTAACGTTAGTATCAAGTCCTGTTCAGGCACGGATTTCTTAACTGTGTTTTTCGTAAATGATAAACTTTATATTCCAACTGTTTGTTTTAGACGTGTTGTGTAACACAAGTAATGGCAGTGGTAGTAATGATAGTGGAAGTAGTACATTCCACTTGCTTCTGTAAATGGTATTTGGAACCATCACACATGATTTTATGTAATTCTGTTTGTACATAGACACAGGACGAAATTGATAACTTTATTCTGTTGCTAAAGAGGAATGCCTCAACACCTTGTAAAGCTTGAAGCAACATACTGTGTAGAAGGAAATGTATCATCACTATTACTACAATACTGAGGTAATAATACTCCAGGCATACAAGATGTAGGTTATATACAGCTTGCTGTTAGTTGATTGGTTGAAGAAACTTCGTGAAACAGGTCAGGGTGTCGCATAGGTGATGCACACCACTAAAATTCTTTTAGCAGGACCCGATTGTGGTGCAAGCAGAGCCCAAGATTTGGGGCCTTCGACCAGTTTATTGTAATAATATCTAATGTGCGGAAAGTTTTATACATTACCCTTCATGTTTTTCCCAACACTAATGAGGAATTACATGTCCAAATATGTATTACGAAAATCATGTATATTGGAGTTCATGACATATGCTGAATTACCTTAGGTAGATTCTATATGGTCAAATGAAGTCAATTTCATTCTTCGTGGTTATGTGCATACCCATAATTGTGGACCACTAAAAATTCGCAGGTCTTAGCAGAACAACCCTTAAATTTTGTAAAACATCACTTTGTGTGTTGTGATTTAACTGCTGACGTTACTCCAGGAGCATTCTTTTTTTTTAAGAAAACAACATCCCAAGGCCTGGCGACTTTCACAGTGATTGGACATCATTATCGTGGCTGTTGCACGCACGTGTCACGCTAGAACTCGAACATCCTGGATGTCTCCAGAATGTCGCATTCGTACATAATGGTGCCCTGCTTTATATCCACTGTCCAGAAAACGAATAATTTATACCGAATTTACGTGAGGGTGGGTTCTCAGCTGCCATTTCCATCATATCTGACTACCACTATCCCATGACCTTGCATTCAAGGGTTAATGAATATATAACTTTCCGAATATGCAACCATTTCTACCAGAAGGGTAATATTTCGACAAAGTTTGGGCAATTCTTATGGAAATGTTACATGTTGGAATATCCAGTATTATCTAATTTATCTCATTAATCTAGAATGATCGAAGTAACGTCAAAAAGTTGCTATAGGGTGTCTTCTAAAGTCATTTCCAGAAACCATTGTCATGAATTCACTATAATTTTCCTGGATGCATATAAAATATTTGACTCAGTTTCTCCTGTTCCTCACATTAACAATGTTGACTTATAGCTATCCTGCATATAAAACAAACAATATATAACTTTCCTGTTCCTCATAGTAACCATGTTGACTTATAGCTATCCTGCATACAAAATAAATAATATATATAACTTTCCTGTTCCTCATAGTAACCATGTTGACATATAGCTATCCTGCATACAAAATAAATAATATATAACTTTCCTGTTCCTCATAGTAACCATGCTAACTTATAGCTATCCTGTATACGAAACAAATAACATATAACTTTCCTGTTCCTCATAGAAACAATGTTGACTTATAGCTATCCTGCATACAAAAGAAATAATATATAACTTTCTGGCATTGTTCAAATGAATATTTTACTGACTAACGGTATTTTAATCTAAATGCATAGAAACTAATGATTTCACACTCTTCAACCTGCTTAAAAATACAAGTTAAGTATATGACTTAATGATACACGTAGACTATTTGTTTATTGTTAAGCGCAAAGGTTCGTAAATGGCCACCAGTGCTGTGCCCACTGTAGAGATCTAACTCTGAATTTTAGCGTTTTAAGCTTTCAAGCTTACCAATGAGCCACCAGAGGATGGAGAATGATAAACGTAGAAGTGTGTAAACTGTTGGAATGGAAGAAAACAATATTCTTAATTGACATGCGCATAAATTTAATGGTGTAGTCTCGATCAATCTAAATCATGATCGCGTGTGTTGGCTTTTGACAGTATTCATGCTGTTGTCAAGTGTTGTTTTATAATGACAATCGCTTCTTTGACAACAAGTTCATGCTAAAACTGATTACCTAGTACATTTTGACTTCTAATAGCAGCTTACTTTATCGGAAACGGCGTTTGTTAACCTAAGATCGATTTCACGGATTCTTTAAGCTTGGACTGTTAAAAGGACACTAATGCAACTAACAAGAATATTACATAAAAGTTAAAGACATCCATCATAAAATATTCTTAATTTTAGGCGACATGATTAGAAACAAGTAACTTTCAGTCTTATTTCATGCCATAACTAAAGTGTTTATGTAAAATAATTTTATTGAATATCAATCATTCCAAGTTTGTTAATTTCACAGGGGGCCAGGAGTGGTCTTAGTTATAAGTATGGCGGACAGGGGGTTCGAATATCGATGATTGGCGTCCCGTTGCTGGAAAAATAATCGAGCTCCAAAATAAAAGGCCGTGGGTGCGATATGTTTGTTTGTTTGTTTCTGAATTTCGCGCAAAGCTACACGAGGGCTATCTGCGTTAACCGTTCTTAATTTAGCAGTGTAAGACTAGTCATCACCACCCACCGCCAACTCTTGGGCTACTCTTTTACCAACGAATAGTGGGATTGACCGTCACATTATAACGCCCCCACGGCTGAAAGTGTGAGCATGTTTGGTGGGACTGGGATTCGAACCCGCAGATTGCGAGTCGAGCGCCCTAACCACTTGGCCATGTCGGGCCAGGGTGCGATATAAGAGTGATAAGCCAAAGCTCTATCATTCGATTATAATATCCCATCTGGCTGCTGTCGTCTAGCTGTTTTCCCTCTAGTCTGTCAGTTAAAAGTTAGGGATGGCTAGCCCAGAGAGTTGAGTCTTTAAGTAGCTTTGCATAAGTATCCAAAACGAAAAGTTTCACTATAGTGTTTTAATATTTTATGTTATGAATCTAAAAGCCTAGTAGAGCTGTTTTATGGCCTTACTATAGAGGGGTGTATCTTATGAAATGTTCTGAGAGTACTGGCGAATATTGTATTTATATAATACAATTACACGAGCTATTGAGAAAGAAACTTAAGGTATTTTAAATATACAATGGATACGAATAAATTGAAGACTGTATGACGCTGTCAATAGGTGAATATCCGGCCGCTGCTAAAGGAATCGCATATAATGTGTTTTTCGCTAAACCTAGATTGCACACAGTAACAAGATGGTAGTTGTGAGTGACATTAGTTTGTTGCTCCTTGACTATCTGCTGCCCGAAACGATTATCAATGCCATATTATATTATATTATGACACTGGAAATTCATATTCACTGAAAATATTGGCAACAAGCTCGGAAATGTTCTTCTGTAACACGAAAGTACTAAGCCTTACATTGGATTTTTTTGGCGTCCATATTTTTGTCGCTTTAGACACGGCCAACGTGGTTGTAAAGCAGTTGTATGCAATTGCAGTCATAACATCACATCTGCATTTTATTGGCTGGATATGATGAAGCTTACAAAACTACTGTGGAAATATACCAACTTAACAAATAGTATATTGAGAAATTATGTCTGATAGCTCATATCCAAGCATTGATCTGAAATGGCTAGTTTACCGAAACTCTCTTTTTTGCTGTAGTATAGCGGCTCATAGAATGGATTTGAGTTTTTTTTTCAAGTACAAACTTTTAGTTCATAGCTCCGTCTCTTCACCGATTTGAGATCTAATTACAGCCGCGGCTATCGAGGATTCCTTCTTTTCTTTCCCTTCAAATTATGAAGTTGCACTGTGATAACTATATCGATTATTTCGAAATTCTATCTGTAGTTTATATTTGGAAAGTTTAAGAACTTAGTCTCATTCTGTAAATACACTTTAAGTAAAATTAATTAACTATATCCTATGAAAAAATTTCTTTTTCATCTTTTCACGTTTATTGGATAACTGTACTGGAACATCTGGTACCGATAAAACCGAATATGTGAGAACGTGTCTGTGTAATTAAATACAATGTTTAACGTCCTTTACGTCAATAGTCTCACGTCAAAAAAGTGGATTATTTCTGTGCCGTACTGATGAATATTTTAAAGTTTTAAAAATGACATAGATAAAACCGTTAGAAGGTTGGATATTTTTTCCTGAATAGCACCATATGCGGACACATGGGGTAAACTGTTTAAGATCACGAACTAGCTCAAAAGACAATCAGACACCCGCCGACTACTCTCTACCAAATAGCGAGATTGACTGTTACAGTTACAAAGCCCTTACAGCGCAAAATGCGGAGCATGTTCAGCGACATATCATAGTTTAAACCAGGTTTATAGCCTGGCTAATTCACGTCCAGCCTTGAAAATCGGTTAACGCATCGTTTAATAAATATCCTTTACCGGCTATATGTATATTAGGGTATTCGTGGTTGTACTGTACTTCAAACGGTCAGGAATTCGCCGAGAACAAAATATGCAAGTGTTAGACCCATCACTCTTGATACGGCGACTCGAATATACGGCAACATAACCCTCTGTACGTATAACAGAAAATTAACTTCTTCCAGCGTTTTCTTTCTCCTTTTTATTTCTGGAGAAAACCTCTCTACTTCCAGCGAAATTTAATTATATAAATGCTATATACGAATATACAGAAACTACTTTGATCGATGTCATATCAATATAATGTACTGTAGCATTTGACTTTGCATGTGTTTATTTGAATTTTATTCCTCGGTTAAAAATAGAGTGAGGAAAACTATTTTATACAAGTTCAATTTCTATTTTAGAACTTTGCATAACAAGTTTTCTTTTTAACACTATCAAAATAGAAGAAACAGTAAACGTAGTTTTTGGAAAATAAAGACATATAACTTCATGGTACAAATATTCAGTGTTGATACTTTACACGAAATAAGCAACTAGATAACAAAAAAAATTGAAACCTTACAAAGAAATACAGTAAGGTGCCTTTAACAGGCTGCTTATACATACTAGCTCAAGACTCGAAGGCCTCCATGCAAACACCATATAGCAGTAAACAGGAACAAAACAGCTTGGAACAAATCTTTCTTGTGTGTTTGTGTTTACAGCTACGTAAAATATATCCTAAAATAAGATACAAAAAGCATTTTACAGTAGAAAGTAAAATAATAGGAATACAGTAGGAATAATATAATCACCGTCACTAACTAAATGTGTTTTAATAGTCGGTTATTACAGTTGTTTCGCCGTCACTAACTAAATGTGTTTTGATAGTCGTTACTACAGCTGTTTCACCGTCACTAACTAAATGTGTTTTAATAGTCGGTTATTACAGTTGTTTCACCGTCACTAACTAAATGTGTTTTAATAGTCGTTATTACAGTGAAACAAGTGTAGTAACGACTATCAAAACACATTTAGTTAGTGACGATGAAACAACTGTAGTAACGACTATTAAAACACATTTAGTTAGTGACGGTGAAACAATCGTCACTAATTAAATGTGTTTTAATAATCGTTATTACAGTTGTTTCACCGTCACTAACTAAATGTGTTTTAATAGTCGTTACTACAGTTGTTTCACCGTCACTAACTAAATGTGTTTTAAT
>NW_013666217.1:287844-300029 GCF_000517525.1 Limulus polyphemus
ATAAAGTATATTGAAAGGAGTTATTAATGGGCTAGATCTGTATAGTAAGGCTTGGACGACGTTTGGATCTGTTAGCGCAGATCTTCATGAGGTCCACGTACTCTAAACATGCCACAACACATTAGAAACATGTTACGACATGCTCTAAAAATGCCACAACACATTAGAAACATGTTACGACATGCTCTAAACATGCCACAACAAATTAGAAACATGTTACGACATACTCTAAATATGCCACAACACATTAGAAACATGTTACAACATATTCTAAATATGCCACAACACATTAGAAACATGTTACGACATGCTCTAAACATGCCACAACACATTAGAAACATGTTACGACATACTCTAAATATGCCACAACACATTAAAAACATGTTACAACATATTCTAGATATGCCACAACACATTAGAAACATGTTACGACATGCTCTAAACATGCCACAACACATTAGAAACATGTTACGACATGCTCTAAACATGCCACAACACATTAGAAACATGTTACGACATATTCTAAATATGCCACAACACATTAGAAACATGTTACAACATATTCTAAATATGCCACAACACATTAGAAACATGTTACAACATATTCTAAATATGCCACAACACATTAGAAACATGTTACGACATGCTCTAAACATGCCACAACACATTAGAAACATGTTACGACATGTTCTAAACATGCCACAACACATTAGAAACATGTTACGACATACTCTAAATATGCCACAACACATTAGAAACATGTTACAACATATTCTAAATATGCCACAACACATTAGAAACATGTTACGACATACTCTAAATATGCCACGACACACCCTAAACATGCCTCAAAATACTATGAATATGTCACGACACACTTTCAGCATGCCTCAAAATGCTATGAATATGTCACGACACACTTTAAACATGCCCCAAAATCCTGTAAATATGTCACGACACACTTTAAACATGGCCGAAAATGCTGTAAATATGCTTAACACGCTATAAATATACCACGACATACTCTAACCATACCACAATACACTATTTCACTTTAACTAATGACTTTATTATTACATAAAATGAAGTTCACACTAGCTGGTTCAAATATTTTCATTCAATATTTCCAGTCATACGTTTTAAAAAACTGTATCTGACTATTAAAATAGCCCCCTAGTGGCACAGCGGTATGTCTGCGGACTTACAACGCTAGAAACCGGGTTTCGATACCCGTGGTGGTCAGAGCACAGATAGCCCATTGTGTAGCTTTGTGCTTAACTTTAAACAAACTATTATAATAAATAGCTTTTGAAACTTAGGAGCAGTATTCGTAATATTAGGCCCGGCATGGCCAGGTGAATAGGGTGCTCGACTTGCAATCTGCGGGTCGCGGGTTCGAATCCCCATCACACCAAACATGCTCACCCTATCAGTCGTGGGGGCGTTATAATGTGAAGGTCAATCCTACTATTCGTTGGTAAAAGAGTAGCCCAACAGTGGTGATGACTAGTTGCCTTCCCTCTAGTCTTACACTGCTAAATTAGGGACGGCTAGCGCAGATAGCTCTCGTGTTGCTTTGCGCGAAATTCATAATAAACAAACAATCGTGATAACGCATGGTATCGAACTCGGCTTGCCTGCTTCAAAATCCATATATCTACAACAAGGCCAACAATCACCCCTAAAATTAAAGACAACTAGCGCTTGTCTAGCTTTGTATCAGTTGCAAAGAGCTGGCCAAAAATTGTGTGAAATCATTCATTTTTTATGCAAAATATAGTAGTAATTAGTGAGATTTAGAATAATGATGATATTTGTATTTATATTCTTTTTTATGTGATTCATAAATTATTAGGAACCTTGTAACTAAAAAACAAACAAAAAACAATGGACTCACAATTTAGTACATAAACAGTTTAGAAAAATTATTTTAGAAATCCAATGGGGCCTGTCCAGCAATGGACATGTTTCAACTATATGATTCCGTTGTAATTCACTTTGTAAGCAGTCGTATAGTTAGTTAGTATCAATATATAACCCACCAATTGGCCCATTGACTGGTATAGATTCAGTCTGTATAGAAACCTGAACTTAGCCAACAGCACAACTATGTTAGAATGTCCTGGAAGTATCTCCTTTTGTTGCTATAAGCGTTTCGAGTTTCCTCTAGAAACATTTATATTACTAACATACCCTGTCAGTTCAAAACGGAAGCGAAGAGTTCGACCCAGGAAGTTTGAAATTTACGAATGACCAGCTCTCTACTAGACTGAATATGGTCCTCCGAGATCGAAATGATCTAATCCCTAAAGGCAGAATAGACATTGACTACAATAAAAAAAAATAAAACTAAATAAAAAAATGGCAGAAGAAAAATCTGAATCACTGAAGCAAGCAAACTAAGTCAGATAAAAACTCTCCTTGTAACACAAAAGAATATCCACAGCGTTGAAACTCGAAATCCAGTACAGTAAAAGACACATACAGATACAAACAGAAAAACGTATTCCGGATTTTTTACGGTTTTCTGTTCTAAAGAGAGTATTTTGTATCTATAGAACGGAATCGTTTTTTTTTCTATGTTTATTCTCTTTCATTACATCTATCCATCTCAGTGGAGATGAATTCTTACATTTCAACACAATATTTAAAACAATAAAGTTTGGAGATGAATTCTTACATTTCAATACAATATTTAAAACAATAAAGTTTGGAGATGAATTCTTACATTTCAACACAATATTTAAAACAATAAAGTTTGGAGATGAATTCTTACATTTCAACACAATATTTAAAACAATAAAATTTAGAGATGAATTCTTATATTTCAACACAATATTTAAGACAATAAAGTTTGGAGATGAATTCTTACATTTTAATACAATATTTAAAACAATAAAATTTAGAGATGAATTCTTACATTTCAACACAATATTTAAAACAATAGAATTTATATTTATATATAAAGTGTTAAGTGTTACTACTAAAATATTGTGAACAAGAGTGTCACGATATAAAAGACTGTTTGGTTTAAATATTACTGATTAATTTATATTTGAGTGAATACTTTATTATTTTTAAGTTTTGTTATAATAAGAATTAAAAGCAGACGATTGTAGAAGGTTTTGTTAATAACTAATTGGTGTCGAGAATATAGAAAGTGGCCAGACGACTATGTAATAAAGATATAAATAGCGTGAGACGAGCGGGAAGCAGCAGACAGACAACAATAAACAGATCAATAGCAAATGAGAATATAGCTGTGTGAAGTTAAGCACAGTAGATGTGATAGGCCTAACGACTGGCATAGGCTTAACGTTTAATATGTTAGAGTGAAACTAACAATATAAGAAAAGATAAGAAGGATAATTTATTCCGTTAAAACGTATATCTAAAGTAATTAAATCAGCCTGGGTACACTTTGAAAAAAGGAACAGAGGATCTTCAGAAGAAAGAAGACTAAAAGAATTACAGTAACTTGCGCCACAACTATAAGTGAATCACACATAGAATACTAGTACGATAGTAATATAGAGAAGATAGTTCGACTTGTCAACTGAAATTCTAAATTAATTGAATAGGCCTAAGTGGACTTTTTACAAGAAGAGAACTATATATAAATACTGTTTATGATATGCTTATAATCTCTATAGTGTGAAGACTTTGTTGTACATACGTTTAACTTGTTCCATATATATATATATATATATTATTTGAAAACAAGTAAAGTGTGTGCTGTTTATTCATCGTTGAATAACAACAAATCTTTAGCCCAACAACAATATAGTATATATTTATACTATTAAGAAATATGAGTAAAAATCATTTATTTTGATAATTGGTAAAAAGAAGAACTTGTATATATATATATATATATATGTTATTAGATTTTCAAACTCTGAGAAAGAGATTTTTTATGTGTTAGTCAGTTTGACAAAACTTAAATTTCACAGGTGTAACTTGAATGGAAAGGGTTATCAAAAGTCATTTATCGTGTATTTAAATGATATAATTAGGTATTAATAACTGCACTTTCCAGGGGTGAAATTTTCAAAATAAAAGAGTAGAGGTACGCAGCTGGATGAAGTGGACCTGTTTTTCAAAAAAAAACAACAACAAAAAAATGTGTAAACGTAATAAAAACGACAAAGTAGCTCAAATAAGTCCCAGTACTAGTACCGCCTTAAAAAATAAGTTCCGGTACTCAGTACCGGTGGATACCAGCAGAAGTTCACCTCTGACACTTTTTATTACTTAGATATCTCGCCTTCAAATAGTATTTGAATTTAAAAGGTGAAACGAAGGTTTTATTTTGTTTTCGCGCAAAATCGCACAATAGACAATCTACGCTGTATCTACTGCAGGAAATCGAACCTCAGGTTTTAGCGTTTTACGTCCGAAAATTTGCCATTGACCCATAGGGAGACAAAATGAAAACAAAGACAGTATTTACGTCTATTTTCAAACTTAAATTCAAAGTTACTCCAGTATATTTTGTACATCGGTCTAAAGAGATAAAAGTTTACAGTCTGTGATGCTAATGAGATGACGGCGTTATTAAACGACCGACCTTCCAATAAAAGGAAAATAAAGCGTAAAACATATATTTTAACGTAAAGCTTTTAATCTTAGAAAATTGGCTTTATACTTTCAGTTTTCTCTAAGTTTCACTGTAATTAAAAACTCTTGCAAATTACAGAAAATTAAAGCTTCGCGTTCAGGTATATTTCAATAAACCTTTTTCTCTTAGATAAAAGGGACTAGATCTATTGATATATTTTAATTTCCTAATATTTCTTCCCACTTTTACTCTCATTCCTTATTTGACAAAAAGATTTAAAGAAACATTTCTCTCTCTCTCTCTCTGTCCAAGCATATTTGGAAATAATCTTTTAAGAGCAAAAAAATTAACTTAAAATAACATTATTTCATGTTGGATAAATTTAGACATATTTTCCTCGTAACATTTCATAGATTCTGAACACAGCTAACTAAGTCATATCGTAACATTAACCGTTAATTTATTGAAAAGAAAAACCAAAAACAATGGATTAAAATCAGCCTGCTAACATTACAAGATATTTATGTCATGGTTGGTTTTTCGTAATTCGTTATTTGAAAAATACCTCTTTCAAACGTGTAGCATAACGTAACAGTTACTCCTTTGAATCCCTATTTGTTTACTTCTCATTTCAAACCGCGTATTGGAGCTTATTTAAAGCAAGGATCAATACTCTTAGTATAGAAACATATGCAACACAAGATTTTAACGACGACAACATCTGGTGGTTACGCTTGGGCTTAAACAAAAGCAATGTTTCCATTGTCCTTAAATGATCCGCACAGTTCCTTTAGGATTCCGCACAATATAACACAGACATCGAAGCCACTCAATATGAAATAATTCAACTAATTAACAATCCAAAGAATATTTTGATTAAACTATACAACGTTTTAATATTCCCTTACACAGCCTCCTTGGCTAATGAGACAGTTAATTATAACTTTATTAATTGGTTGGTTTTAATTTTACACGTCTATATCAACGTTTTGTATGGCTTCTAATAAAATAACGCTGGAAAACACATAAAAAAGAAGTGTAGTTCATCATAATCATCTTTAGTTCAATAGAACAAAAATTATGGTCCCTGAAAACTTAGGATTGTTCTGAACACACTGGATCTATTTATGAAAATATTATTGAAATTTTTATAAAATATATTTTTTACTCGATCAGTGCTTATAATTTTCTACACAAGAAGAGGAGTATCATAAAGAAAAATAAGTTGTATGTCTTAAACTTAATTACACGAACTTCATTAATGTAGTTTTATTACTTTATAGAATTTGGGATCTATGTATTTAGTCTGAAGAAAACAACTGAACGATAACTGAACCTAAAAATGAGACTTGAAATGCAAATTATTGATAGTTCAATGTGTGCTCGCAACTAAACAATTGGTTATAGTGTATTTGTAACTTTATAGTTAATGACATTTCACATCAATGTGGACTGATTATTTCATCTGTTTAATGAATTTCGCGAAAAGCTACTCGAGGTCTAGCTGCACTAGAATTGATTGAACAGAGAGAAGAAAACCCTTGAACTACTCTTGTCAAACCGAATAATGAAATTTGATAGCCACTCTTATCAAGCACCCAAAGTGTGGAACCCGATTTATTTTATTTTCTTATGGTAACGTGGTGCAATCCACAGTCTGACATCATAACCACTAGCCATTCAACATGAAGTACGGTCACTAAGAGCAGCAAAATCAGCCTTACACCCAATTGCACGCTTAAAATCAGGGTATTGATAGGGTCCAGAGCCATCCTCAACCAGTCCTATGGAGGACCTATTCCAGGTCATCTCTAAGTTTACTTTATGGGACACGACGCTCCTCTGAAGAGCGTATTATAAACATTCGATAGGACTGAAAGCGGGTGAGTGTGATGAACCAGCTTACAGGATGGGAGCAGATGTTACCATCATCTATTTGCTGAAACCAAATATAACATCACCAGTACCATATGGTAACACAAAAGTCATAGATACAGTTCGTATAATGTGTGAAATTCTGCAAGAATTCAGGTTTGGTACGTTTAACTAGTATTATTCCTGAGTACACAATACTTTCACCAGATTCTTTTGAAATGACTATAAAGATAATATTATTCCAAATGTGATGGTTATTCAACTGAAGGCCTTATTCACACTACTGCTGATGATCTGTTTGTTCCTTACTGTAAGCGAAATATGCCTCATTAGAAAGTTGGTATAGAGGGTGATCTTTTGAAGCTCTTTTTATCTATCTATAAACTGACATGTTGTCAAATTGCGGCTGCGAACACCTGATTCGGTATCGGAGATTGTGGCGCGCTAGAAACGGTTCCACATTATACTTACTAACGACACTTTATAACATAAAAAACCAACTTGCAACATCCTGCTATGGATGAACTATCTTTAATTAATCGACAGCTCTTCACAAGAGTGAAATATCCAAATGACTTGCGATGGTTCATGAACAACTTATATAGCTTTAAGTTCTGTAATTCATTTCAAAGTGACAACTGAGACAAGATTGCTGAACAACACAGATTTTGCTTTTTAGACCATAAAACTAATCATCATATGAACTAAGAAGTATGATCAACTTTTATTTTATAAAATCTGTTTTTGCTTTGCTATTTTTGTGATGTTACAAATTCCGATTGTCTTTTGATCGTTTTTCGTAGTGTAAATCTTTTTCTTCATATTCAAATAATAAAAGCCATAACAATAAGCGCAAAACAGAACTAACTGTAACAGTTTGTAGAAGATATCGTACACAAAATGTCATCATCCGAGTTATGTAGATCCTTAACCCCTTTTGGTAATCAAATTGTAAAGTTTTAAGAAAACTCAACTTTAATTCTGTAAAAAGGTAATTAAATCTCAAAGATCACACTTAGTACTAACTTAATATGATACACATGAAATAGTTAAACTCAAGCTTGGCTTATGCACAAGAAATTAAATACCATATACGTAATACCCGCCAATAATTTCTCTCTGTTGTTCCACGTGCTGCACGTGTCAAAATTGTACCTCTGTGAGTTACACCCTATTTTAGGACAGGGCGTGACCCTGTAGTTACTTTGTCCGGATTGTGAATCCATTCGCTTCTAGTTGTCACTTTATCGTCCCCCGAAATTGGAGACGTAGGTGTGTTATAAGAGTAATAGTCCAACCTCACTATTTGGTCAGACATGAGTAGGCCAACAGTTGACGGTAAATGCTGTAGATTAGCTGCTTTCCCTCTAGTTTATCAGTTTAAGATTAAGGAGGGTTATACGCGATCAGCCCTTTTATAGCGTTAGCTAACTTGCTAAAATAATACAATAACTTTTAATCTGTTTAGTTGATAAGTTTGTGCTTTTAAATACACTTATTGAGCCTAAGTGTTGTCAATGCTGTGAAATTTCTTTTGAAAATGGTTTGCGTGATGGTTAATATATCAATGCTGTGGTATGTATATATATATATATATATATATATGTATGTGTGTGTGTGTGTTTAATGTGTATAATACGTGTATATATATATATATATATATATACATAATATACAGCTGACCATGTTGGTCTAATTAATGTAGTATTGAACTACCAGTAATTCGCTTTATACCATATATGGTTACAAGGATGTCTGATCTCGAGAATTCCTTGTATATCTACCGGAACGCGAGTGCATAGGACGTCTCGTGCTTACCATACTATTCTACTGCCACTGATAACGCTATCGTGTTTGCTAGTTTAAAAGTTTGTGTATGCAACGTCGCTTCTTGAGCGACGTACAGCATTTGAACTTGCATGAATAATTTTACACGTGTTTGCCATATCCATGATTACTAGGATGAAAAATGAGCTCTTTGTTGTCACGTGCTCACATATAATTACACATACACACACTCATTTGCAAATGTGCGAAGATCTACATGTGTATATGTACATACGAATATATATATATATATATATATATGTGTGTGTGTGTGTGTATGTAGATTTAAAATCTATTTTAAAGTCCACTTAAGCGTTCAATTAACGTAGGAAAAGAGCCACGAGTCCAAAATGAAATCTTTATTTCAAGAAGCTTCGTTTTCGAAACATTAAAGTTGCTTTTCATCCAATAACGACCCTATTAAAGGAAACTAAATATCCAAAAGAAAGTTTTACAAACAACTTTATAACATTAAACATGAATGTATCGAGAGAAACAGGAGGAATTATAATAAAATTAAATAAATGAACAAATAAAAACTGATAATAAATTTTTAAGTTCTACTGTTTTCACAATTCAATGGCGATATAAACGTTTTACCAAAGGTCCAAGCAAAGGTCTCTGAAGCATTCTACTAGTTACAAGCGTCTAAGGCACTTCACTAGTTACCAGTGTCTAAGGCATTCCACTAGTTACAAGCGTCTAAGGCACTTCACTAGTTACCAGTGTCTAAGGCATTCCACTAGTTACAAGCGTCTAAGGCACTTCACTCGTTACCAGTGTCTAAGGCATTCCACTAGTTACAAGCGTCTAAGGCACTTCACTAGTTACCAGTGTTTAAGGCATTCCACTAGTTATAAGCGTCTAAGGCATTTCACTAGTTTACAAGTGCCTAAGACACTTCGCTATTTACAAGTGTTTAAGGCACTTTTCTAGTTACAAATGTCTAGTGTGATTGCACTCCATCAATAACAATCTTCGGCTTTCTCTCATCCAACCATCTTACGATCCAATTAACTAGTCTTTCTCCAATTTCTACCGATGTGATTTTCGTAACTAATCTTTTGTATGGCACCGTATCAAAAGAGGTCTTGAAAACATAAACCAATTCCACACCTTTTCCATCATCTTAGCTATATCTTTGAAAAAAAAAGATAACAGATTAGTATGGCAAGATTTACCTTTGGTCTACTTCTTTTTATTACATCATATTTCACTAAATGACCTTGTACAGCATATTTTATCTGACTCTTTAGAATTTTCCCCACTCTAATCTATAATTTTCAGTCACCTGCTTATTTTCTATTGACCTACCAAAAATGAGAGAGAAAGGCTTGTATATGTGAGTGATCTTTAACTTCCCTTAAAACTCTGTGGAAAGCCTTGTCTGGTCCTAGTGCATTATCTATTTTTAACCTTCCAACTTACCACCAAGGGATTAATATCTACATGATTCAGACCAATTCTAATATTTACCAAAGAATACTCAGAGTCAGAAATATTGTTACTATATTCTGTTGTAAAAACAGAAAACTAGAAAATATTTTAAATATCAGCCATTTCATAGTTTTCAATAAAAAAAACTTGCTATAAACATCCTTTAAGGGTCCAATCCTCATTTTGATATTTTGCTTATCTTTAACATACTTAAAAAAATCAATGCTATTTTTAATAAGCCCTTTTTGGATTTCCTAATTTTTTATATCAAACCCTAACCTTTCTGAAGTTTTGTAAATCTTCCAACCTATTTGTCAATTTAAATTTAAAACTTTTTTTTTATTTCTGATTTTTCTCCCTCATGTCTTCAGTAAACCAATTTGGTTTGATCTTCCGCCTTATATTTTTCCTCTTTTTAAAAACGTTCCTGTCTTTAATAAATATTAATTTATTCTTTATTTAATTTCTTATATCTGCCCACGATTCCTTTTATTTCATTAATCCAATTCACTAACGATAAATCTTGTTTCATGATCTCAAAATTGGATTTCTTAAAATTAAAATATTGGGTATTTCTAGCTGCATTCAATATATTGAGGTATTACAGAATGACTTGGATCAATTGGTTAGTTAAACAAATTTTTAGCAAATGACTTTTAATTAGAGGAAGAACATTTGGTTTATAATAATTCGATTCCCACGTTTGATATATCTGAGAACCCATTGAATAAAGTGACTGAAGAAAAATGATCTTGACATAGTGATGAATCAGTCACTCTAGCCATCGAGGTGATGTTGTGTTGCCTGACTTGGAATACGTTATATAGTTTTGGTCTCTTTATCTATAACAAGGACATTGACTTATAGGAAAAGGTTCAGGAAATTCCATGAGGGGATTGATTCCGGGGATTATCTTATTGAGAATGTTAAGCTATCTCATCTTATTTTCTCTAAGAAAAGAAGAATAAGAAATGATCTTATTTAAGCTTACAAGATTTTTGGTGATTGATATGATAAAGACCTATGATGTCTTTGTGTTATATTTTGAAGATAACAGGATGAGAGGACATGAGATTAAGATTTGTAACAGACAGGCCAGACTCCAGGGAAAATAGATTTAATTTTCTAACCAGATTATTGGCTTGTGGAATGAGTTGCTGTCGACAATTACCGGGAGTTTAAAAATGAAAATAGAAAATTCCTGAAAAATAAAGGCTAGGTTTAAGTATTTACGTTTTCTTCAAGAACCATATTGTCCTTTGTTGTCTGTATGTTACGTTATCACACACACATAAGTAACTCTCTTGTGGGCAAAAACAGCGCTTATCGCAAGCGTCAAAACGATCCATCATACGCTATTTAAATATGAATATTTGAGCTTTATATCTCAATATTTTACATTTGAGAGTCAATCTTATTGAAAAGAGTTTCGTTTATTCTTAAAATAAGTTGTGTGGAAAGATGTAACCATTATCAAAGTATATTACAAGAGCTTTGGCAAGTTTTTCCTCCTATTATATTACGTTCACACACAGAAATAAAGCAATCAATCCTGTATTGTAAAGTTCAATGGTTGTTGGGTCGATCAAACAAAATAAAACTGGTTTTAAATGAGTATTAAAAATCCTACATACCAAATCTCTATTCAGTGGCCAAATACACTATTCAGTCTTTCTAAGGAAATTCATATGGATTAAAAAAGCGTATAAATGATTGAAAATGTAAGTCTAATGAACTTTCTTGTTTGTTGGTTTGTCAATATTCCCCCTTACATTTTATCTAGTAAAATGGAGTATACTATTGTGATCATAAAATCGATATTTCAGAGTTTCCAAGCTTCGTGCGGTATTACATTTAAATCTTTTGAGGTTACAACGAAAAGCTGTGATACGTGGTAAATTAATTTTCAGTGGTTCTCTTCTAAAACAAGAAGTATCTTACAAAGTACGTGTACCTTTAGAGGAGCTGCTTCAAGTACCGTGGTTACAGTAAAACGAAACTGAACTCAGAAGTATCTTACGAAGTACGTGCACCCTTAGAGGAGCTGCTTCAAGTACCGTGGTTAGAGTAAAACAAAAATGAACTTAGAAGTATCTTACAAAGTACGTGTATCCTTGGAGAAGCTGCATCAAGTACCGTGGTTACAGTAAAAAGAAACTGAACTCAGAAGTATCTTACAAAGTACGTGTACCCTTAGAGAAGCTGCATCAAGTACCGTAGTTACAGTAAAACAAAATTAACTCAGAAGTATCTTACGAAGTACGTGTATCCTTGGAGAAGCTGCTTCAAGTACCGTGGTTACAGTAAAACAAAAATTAACTCAGAAGTATCTTACGAAGTACGTGTATCCTTGGAGAAGCTGCTTCAAGTACCGTGGTTACAGTAAAACAAAATTAACTCAGAAGTATCTTACAAAGTATGTGTATCCTTGGAGAAGCTGCTTCAAGTACCGTGTTACAGTAAAACAAAATTAACTCAGAAGTAT
>NW_013666217.1:300059-304754 GCF_000517525.1 Limulus polyphemus
TATCTTACAAAGTATGTGTATACTTGGAGAAGCTGCTTCAAGTACCGTGGTTACAGTAAAACAAAAATGAACTCAGAAGTATCTTACGAAGTACGTGTATCCTTGGAGAAGCTGCTTCAAGTACCGTGGTTACAGTAAAACTGAACAGCTCTTGTTGTTTTTAGCACAAAACTACCAAATTGACTATATACACTCTGTCTACCGCGAAGAATCGAACCCCGCACTTTAACGCTGTAAGTCCTTAATCTTACCGCTGACCTACAGGGAGGCAACTAAATTACTTCAGGGACCAATGAAAAAACAGCAAATTATTTTTTGAATTGTTCTGCACATGATAATTATTTACAAGTTTTGTTTT
Organism: Limulus polyphemus; assembly: GCF_000517525.1. NCBI lineage: Eukaryota > Metazoa > Arthropoda > Merostomata > Xiphosura > Limulidae > Limulus > Limulus polyphemus. The sequence goes on from NW_013666217.1 coordinate 300,418, forward strand.
GGGGTAGGGGAGGGTAAGTAATTATTCCACTAACTAAATAAATACTGCAGCAGTTGCAACGAAACATGTTTCGTACTCATAATCTGAGTTTCCGTACTTTGCTACAAAACAATTAACTATTTAACACGCTAGTATTTATTTATATTAACTGTTGCATATTTCTTTGTATTAGATCAATCTTGTCCCACCCCCTCCAGTGGCTCAGCGGTATGTCTGCGGACTTACAACGCTAAAATCCGAGTTTGGATAGTCGTGGTTTGCAGCTTTATGCTTAACTACAAATAAACAAGATCAATCTTAGTAAAGTGATCTATAAAAACTGGGCTGTTGATAAGTGCATTCGTAAAATATAATTGAAGTAAAATACAAATGAATATTGAGATTTAATGCAACTTGGCTGTTTTGTGGAATTTTCTAACATAACCTAATCGACACGTTGTACAAAATAGTATCGAGATTATATACCTACACACATTCTGTATTATTTGTGAATATTTTGAAAACTTTTAATATGTTTTCTCTTTCAATCTAGATACAGAAGCCAATCCTGATGCTAAAAGGCTCTACGATGATCTTATATCTCCTTATAATAAGCTGGTTCGCCCTGTACTAAACGTTAGCGAAGCTCTGACTGTTCAGATCAAGCTGAAACTGTCACAATTAATTGAGGTGGTAAGTAGCATTATCCTATTGTTATGACTCTGTATCATGCTTTGAGGTGGTAAGTGACATTATTTTATTGTTATGACTCTGTATCATGCTTTGAGGTGGTATATGACGTTATCCTATTGTTATGGCTCTGTATCATGCTTTGAGGTGGTATGTGACATGATCCTATTGTTATGACTCTGTATCATGTTTGGAGGTGCTAAGTGACATTATCTTATTGTTATGACTCTGTATCATGCTTTGAAGTGGTATGTGATATTATCCTATCTTCAATACTGTATCATGTTTTGAGGTACTGAGTGACATTATCCTTTTTTCATGACTGTATCATGCTTTAAAACAATTGTAGATGTGTATTTAGTTTTTAGAATTGTAGTAGAACAAACACTTAAGGTTTAGAAAATAGGTTAGGATTTAAACTCTGAAGTTAAACACTGGAAAATAGGTTTAAAGTGCCTTTGTATGTAAGAATAAGAACACCATTAAGCGTAGTCTACTGTGCTAATGATAATGCCGGTGGCCTTTGAATTTTAGAATAAAGGTATGCATAGTTTTGTAGGTATACAATAATGTCTGCAAATGTCAACATTTCATGTGTACACTTCTCTAGTACGCTTGTATTGCGCGCCTGATTTTTGTTTTTCTTACTGGAAGTTTAATGTGGAACCAATAGGAAGAGAGAATATGACAAATAAACCTAAAGTGTACGGTTACTATTAAAGATGCCAGTCTCCTAACCAGATCATCATCGGTACATGTTTAGACAAATCATTGTTTGAACGACTAACTAAAGCTTTTTTTTTGGAGGCTGTGTGTTGAATTATTATCAAATTGTTTTTAATTACACACGATCATGTTTAATTCATCTTTTAAAATAACGTTAACGCTTAGTTAAACACGTTACTTTTAAATATCTTGTTCAGCATTTTTTACTCCTAAAATTTGATTTTTTAAAAGTTTTGACTAAATGCATTATTAAGATGTCGAAGTTTTAATGACGACTGGATTGTTACTTATTTTACTTGTTTACCGGACTTTTATTACATAACTAGATCAACTTAGTGTCGGTAGGAAAAAAACAGAAAAAACAAACCTAAGAAATTAGAAACAGACTTCCTTGTAATTCTCAAGGATGCCGTTATTTTTCTACTAGCAGAAACCATCACATAACACACCAAGCTTCAGGATTCTATATCGTGTTTAACTGCAGATTCCAGAAAATGTATTTTTTTGTGCTAATTACAATTTCAGTTTCACGTTTCTCTTCGTAAAATGACTACCCTTCTCTGTAATACAGAAAAGCACTGAATTGTCCAACCTCCTATACACCCAACTACATGTAGATACACAGAAACGTGCAGTAGTTTGCAGCATACAACTAATTAGTTTGGCAATTAGAGAATAATCTTATGCACAGTTGAATAAGGTCTATTCAAACCGCATCAGTGCGTGAAACAAATTACTGAGTGCATTACCAGCTTTTCCTTTCTTTCTTGCATGAAGTAAATTGTTGAAACGTCCATAAAATATTCTTTAACAAAATAATACCGACACATAATAAGTTTATAACTTCAGGAGGTATAACATATATATAGTTATACATACATACTATATAAGGTATATCGTTAAATAGTCAGTCAAATATCATATCGATATCCTAATAGATTATTTGTAAAACCATGGTTGTTAAATTGTTTGTTTTGAATTTCGCGCAAAGCTACACGAGGGCTATCTGCGCTAGCCGTGCCTAATTTAGGAGTGTAAGACTAGAGGGAAGGCAGCTAGTCATCACCAACTCTTGGGCTACTCTTTTACCAACGAATAGTGGGATTGACCGTCAAATTATAACGCCCCCACGGCTGAAAGGGCGAGCATGCCGGACCAGGTTGTTGAATAATTAATCTACATGTTTTAAACACTTGATAATTGGAGCAAGTGCACATCTTTTGGCTTTCGTTATTCTAGTAGCCAAACTGCTTTGACTGTTTTTTCAGAGACAACTATTGACAGTAATATTTCCTATTATAATCCATGTAAAAGAAATTTCAATGTTTTGATAACATCTACTCTATTTTATCTTAAACTTGGACTACCAAATTGTTTAAGAGAGCTAATAGTTCATTTGACTTATTTATTTTAACCTAAATAATTTATTGTTTACTCGCTTAGTGATTCAAGACATACAATTCTTTGACATGTTTCCCCCATAAACACGAAATTAGGAAACAGTTACGATTAAGTTATTTTGTGTGTGTATATTTAAACACAATTATTCGACATGTTCCCCCATAAACAAGAAATTAGAAAACAGTTACGAATAAGTTATTTTGTATGTTTGTTTAATCACAATTATTCGAAGCAGCTGGAGTCACGATCACTTAATTTTACTCCTGACATCATTAAATTCATTTCCCAATAATATAATAATATTTTCCTCAAGCTGTATATTAGAATGACAGAGAAAGATATTATGATAGATGTCCATCTTATCCTACACCTCTTACTTACTTAGTTGTGTGTGAATATTTAGCCATCAAACTTAATTGCTTGAGATAACTCGTCTATTACCTTGGCACGCGAATTAAACGTACATTATTTTTCCTAGATACCCGTTTTCTTGCAAGTGTAATATACATTATTAGGTAACTATAAACACTAGATGGATAATCGTAATTTACCAGTTACTTTACCAGAACTAAATACTGTACAGAGTTTCGAGGCCATAGATTTTTGTATATTTGTTTTAGAATTTCGCGCAAGGCTATACAAGGGCTATCTGCACTAGCCATCACTGATTTAGAAGTGATACACTACAGGGAATACAATTAGTAAACACCACCCACCGCCAACTCTTGGGCTACTTTTAACCAAGAGAATGTGGGATTGACCGTCACATTATAATGTTCCCACGGATGAAAAGGAGAACATGATCGCTGAGGGGATTCGAACACCGACCCGCAGATTGCGACTCAAGTGCCCTGTCGAATAGGCCATGCCAGGCCCCTAAGGGACTAAAATGAAGGCAGCTAGTCAACAACATCCACCATCAGCTCTTGGGTTACTCTTATCTTGGTGTTGGAAAGAAACGGTAGACATGACGCCATCCTCAACAGAAAATCCCATTTGATCACAATGTCTTAGGTTTTTTAAATTACATTTATAAGATAACATTTAACGCCTTTCTAATAATATTTAAAAACTATATTCGGGTTTAGTTTTTATATTTATCTTAGCTGAAGTGTTGAATATTATTGAGTACTTTTCGAACCATTTTTCACTTGCCTTGTAGAAAGAGTATCTATACTAGTGTACTTTTCGAACCATCTTCCACTTGCCTTATATAAGGAATATCTAGTGTTGAATATTACCGAGCACCTTTCGAACCATCTTCCACTTGCCTTATATAAGGAATATCTAGTGTTGAATATTACCGAGCACCTTTCGAACCATCTTCCACTTGCCTTATATAAGGAATATCTAGTGTTGAATATTACCGAACACCTTTCGAACCATCTTCCACTTGCCTTATATAAGGAATATCTAGTGTTGAATATTACCGAGCACCTTTCGAACCATCTTCCACTTGCCTTATATAAGGAATATCTAGTGTTGAATATTACCGAGCACCTTTCGAACCATCTTCCACTTGCCTTATATAAGGAATATCT
>NW_013666217.1:305371-313940 GCF_000517525.1 Limulus polyphemus
AGACGTATAGTTAAAAAAAAAAAACAATAGTCACAACAATTGTCTCGCAAGACAAAACAAAGAAATGTAACGAGTTACATATATAAAGATTAATATAACGTGCTGGATAAGGAGGAAAATAAAGAAGTTAAACGGCGAGACTAAGAGAATGAAAATTACAGACATACAGCCATATTCCTCTTTGTCAAAGATAAGTAAAGAACATAAAGTCAGAACAGTATTCAGAAGCCACAATATGATCGCAGTTAGTACTCACCAAACTACCTAAGATCCAATTGAGAAGAAGACCATTCGATAAATTGAATTGTACTAAAATAATGAGACATGAACCACATATGATAAAAAGGGAAAAAAAGCCTTCTACATCCACCTAACTGAGAACACAACCATCCAATATAGCATAGAAGTCAGCTAAGTTTGGATAAACCTCTTGAACACTTCAAATAAGTCAACCTAGCATACATTTCGGCAAAAACTCGGATAACGTAATATACTTCTATTAAGAAGACCAGGATTGAATACCGGCCACTACCAATACAGAAATAGTCCTCCTCAGGACTTCCATGAAGATATCAGCAGACTATCAACCGAAACATAGGATAAAAACAATAAATGATTACCGATCGCTACAACCTTTCCACATTTTGCTATAAAATCAACAAATTTAGAAAATGTTGCCATCTCAACATTGGAATGGAGAGTAGTAAAAATATTTTACTATAAATTAACAAACTTAGAAAATGTTGCCATCTTCAACATTGGAATGGAGAGTAGTAAAAATATTCTTCTATAAATTAACAAACTTAGAAAATGTTGCCATCTTCAACATTGGAATGGAGAGAAGTAAAAATATTCTACTATAAGTTAACAAACTTAGAAAATGTTGCCATCTTCAACATTGGAATGGAGAGTAGTAAAAATATTTTACTATAAATTAACAAACTTAGAAAATGTTGACATCTTCAACATTGGAATGGAGAGTAGTAAAAATATTCTACTATAAATTAACAAACTTAGAAAATGTTGCCATCTTCAACATTGGAATGGAGAGAAGTAAAAATAGTTTACTATAAATTAACAAACGTAGAAAATGTTGCCGTCTTCAACACTGGCGTACATAATATTAAAATAATATACGTATAAAATATTCCTATATTCAATGCTGGCGCACAGAGTAGTGAAAATATTTGAATATAATATTATAAACTTAGAAAACAATTAAATTATATTAGTAGCGATCATAAACTAACAAATATCTTACTGGGATATAGAGGATACAGTAATTAGTAGTAATTACTCAGATGTAATTACAAGCAACTATAACATAGTGCTGTTGGCATTTTGACATTTGGTGACTGAGCACGATTTTCTGTATCCCAGGGATATATAGATACGATTATAGTTCAGTAATTAATTGTTTCGTTGAACTGCCTGAAACTCTCTCATCTCACTGATTTCAGTAGACATTGGAATTTGCAAATCAAAGATATACATTTTTGAAACGTTTGAATTAATAGGTTAATATAAGCAGACATGCAACTTAATTATCGCTTGGTTTTTTATACCGGTTTACTACTACCATCACTTATTGCTTCATACTGAATAATTTTATACGTTCTCTCTCACAAAGTTAGTGTAAATAATGAACCAAAACATTTCTGTAAAAGCACTCATTTTCTATGTAAAATACATAGGGCACTTCAGTAGCAATTAATGGAATTAATTGCAATATTTTTTGTGATTGTGTTTTGTCATAGTTTGTCTATTTGTATAGCGTACTTCATGATTTACTCATATGATTATATATATATTAAGTTTACTTATAATATACGCAGTCCTGAAAAGGACTATTTTTCGTGTTAACGTAAATCATTCAAACTCTAGATATTTATCCTGTGCTTCATATTCATATTCACACACCTTTTAATCTATAGTTATTAAAACTCTACAGAAAATTGTTTGATCCAACTAAATTTAGTAACACTGATATTATTTTTTTGTTCTAAATGTCAATCTAGCGCTGTCTTGCGAGGTATCAGTCATAGTGTAAAGTTCATATCATATTCCAGAAACTCTGGACAATATTCTAATGTTTGTAAGTTGTATGACTTATACATATGAAAACCCATCTATTAATTTAACTTACAATCTAGGCAGAGGACTTTTATCATGTTGACTCTAAATATTTAAACTCTAAATAAATACTGTATAAAATCATTAACTATAGTTCAAAAGAAAACGGACGGTACAAATGTGTATTCTATTCGTGTTATCAAACAATAAGTAAAGAATTAATATTTTGTTTCATAGCTTTTGACTATTCGTATAACGTACTTCAAGGTTTACACATATATTACATATATATATTAATTACAATCGCGTCGTAAAAAGCACAGTTTTTTTCTGTTAACATACAACATTCAAACTATATATATATATATTTATCCTATGCAACATGTTCATATCCATACACTAAGTTACCAAACAGTCTGCGCCCCCAGAATCCGGGTTTTGATACCCGTGGTGGGCAGAGCACAGATAGCCCATTGTGTAGCTTTGTGCTTAATTACAAACAAACAGTTTGTATATTCATGAAACTGGCTGTCTCATGTGTATCGCTTTATATGTAAAATATTCAAACTGTCCCTAAATACAGATATTTCTTATGAATCATATTAGCTAACTGTAATCTAATACCATATGGTTTACATATATAACAGTTTATTTTGCAAAAACATCGTTCTGAAAATGACTGTTTTTCATGTCGAAACGAAAAATTAGTAGTAAGATGGTTCTTAGTTTGTTATGGTTCTATGTATCTTCGCCTAGTTGATAATAGAAGTTATAGTTTTGTGAGCTTAGTTACTTCACTTGAAACTGACAAACTTTGTAATCTTACGTGGAACCTATTTGATGTAAACTATAAATAAACGTGCAACATGCGTAAAACAAACATTAACTATGTATAAACACAAACTATCTGCGACAAATATTATAACAAAAAAGAAACGCTGGCGATTATTTTTCACACGCGCACCGATACTAATCCGTCGCGAGGTTCTTTCCATCATAGTTTTAACATTCCAAGAACGCGTCGTTTTTTTTTTTTATCCTCTCTTATCACTATGTTCAAGAATTCCAACAATTCAAGAAAACCTTCACACCCGATATTCCACAAATGCATAAAGCGATACATTGGGTTTGTTTCTTTTCCGAAAGGTGTAAATGTATACATATTTGGCTTTATGTATTATACAAAGTTCTGAGGAGAACAAAAAAAAAAAAGATTTGCTTTTAAGTTATACAGCGAAAAAGACTTTAGCGGTGCTTGCACATGTATAAATATTTGAAGGAAAAAAAATCGGATTAACGCTGTTTTTTTCCGTATGGAATCACGTGTGCATATTATCACAGTCTATAAATAGCAAACACTCTCCTAAAACAGCTTCGGACAAGCGTGAAAAGTGTTGAAGTTTTCCAAAAAGATGTTTGTCTGGTCTAGTTGACGAAGATATTCATGTCTATGATTCCAGTGAAGAGCAGTGTTTTCGTTGTTGATAAGGTTAACATCTATAATAATATTAGAAAAATCTCATATTACTATCTACTATAATAATACTCAGTTTTATTTCACTTCATTTCAACGGATGTAAACAAAGGGTGGACCTAAATATTCTTTAGTAGACATTTTGTACAAGAACGTATTAAATGCTTATCAAACTTTCAAATATGGTCTAACGTTTGGTCGTACAATAACATTAGGTTTATTTATTGATGTATTGGTAAATGTATCCCTAACTAAACTAAAGCAAAAAACGTACCCAAGTTACAGTGTTAATTTATCTTATCATCGAATATAGGACATACTTAATAAAGGCTTAACTAATGTTAGGCTTAAGACAAATGGACTTATAGATTTCGGTATGTGCGATTAGAATTATTTTGTATTATTCTAGAAATCCTGTATTTAAAGAAGTACTGTTGTAATAAACATACTAATTTGACGTTTATGCTAGTGTAGTACTATGTTACAGAAGATATATTCGTCAGTTTAATTTTGTCTTCAAATATACAATATATCAAGATTCAGGTGAACACATTTTCGTCCAGCATACAGATAAACGTTGGCTTGAAAAATGAACCGATGTCACTTATTCAGATGAACTCAGTTCGATTCGGTTCGTTTGCCAACCGAACTTTGTTGTTCACACTATTTTCCAAACGAACCAAGCCGAACTGAGTTCGAAAAATGTCCCAGTGTAAACAGGCCTTTAGCTTCCAAATCCGGTGCAGCTATTAACGTCAACTTCCTAAGTATGAACTCGCCATAGCAAAATAATAATAATAAATTATAATAAAAAAGAAGGATTTTTGCTTATTTGAATATTTATAAAGATAGTATTTCGTGTTCTGACAACATTAATATGTATAATTAAATTAAAAGCTATAAAGTGTACAAAAGTTTACCTTATTATAGGTAAAGTTAATTACAACTAGGCTTAAAGGCGGAAAAAAAGTCATTTAAGCTCTTAGGCTTTAAATCGGAAATAGAAAAGCTGCGTAATTCATTAACAGCCAGTCTATTAATCTTGCGGTAGGTGTGGTCTAGTGATTAGTGTGCTGGATTGTGGATCAGAGGGTTCGTGTCTCGTTGCTCCAAAAATTCATTCCACGCTTTAGGGCTATGTGTGTTATAAGAGCAACAATGAAATCCCAATATACGCTTGGAGTAGCTCAAGAGTTGGCGGTGGATGCTGTTGCTAGCTTCCTTCCCTTTAGTTAACCAATTGAAAAATAGGAATGGCTAGTACATGTAGCCCTTGCGTAACTTTATGCGATTATCCGAAACAAACCAAGCCAATGCTAATCAGACACTTCTGGACATTTTTAACATGATCACATTTTTCTGTACTATGAGCGCATGCGCCTTACCGTGTCAACTGTTTCTTGTGGTACATCACATATATTCCAATACAGCACGAATAAACACTACCATATTTCTAGCCCTTTTTATGAATTCTTATTTCTTTCATTGCGATTTTGTAAAGTTGTGAAATATTTTGGCATTCATCCAAAAGTGTATGTGCGTGTGTTTATGTCTTTTTTTTTCTTCTGCTCATTGTACGTTAAGCACAAACAAGACATACAAAGCATTAATAACTAGTCAGCTTTTGATTTATTTATAAGATTTATGGGAATTTTTTTAAGGCGTGCATGTGTGTATGTGGGGAAGCTATAAGTTATCCTTAAAAACGTAAACATTACTAACCAGAGAACCTACAGAATGCTTTACAAGTACAAAAGAAGCAGGGAAACACATTTATTTCCTTAATGTATAAAAGTACTGATAAAACATTTTGCATTTACTGACTATTTATCTCAAGTTTTATTGATACGCATATCTTGTGCTAATTGAATATACAGATTCGTGAAATGCGGTTTAGGCTTTACTGGCAGTGAAGTAGTGATACTTTTTTTTAATCTATTTAATTCCTGCGACACAAATAAATTTCTGAGTGAAATACGATAATGGAGAACATACATTCTTTTCTGATGAAATTACGTTCTATTCGCTTCAAATATAGTGGTAAATTGAAGTGATTTATCACAAATAAATAACAATTAAACGTATAATTGATGGATATTAATAATTTTGCCAGTATTCTGCAGAAAAAGATGCTATACATGAGAAGACGCTAGTCTTATGGCACAATTCTTGTTACTTTCTTATTTCTCAAAACAAAATAGGCTACTGATTAAACAATTTTTGCCTGATTATAAGGGCAACAAATGATCTGTTGCCCGAAATTATCAGCCAATAATTGTTTTATTTTTCCTCTCCTCTCTCTCTTCTGTTTGCAGTTTTATTAAATATCTGAATAATTAGCGCCGCCACATAGTATATTTAGCTTACATCTCCGGGTCTACATGCAGATATTAAAGTTTAAAATTTCATTGAAGGTTTTAGTTTCATTTTAAAGAATCAATGATAAATAAATAACATTTAGCATTTTTAAAATATTCAAAATATAATAGTCCATCGCCATGTGATCATATCAATCTATATAAATAAACGTCAATGTGTGTGTGTGTAGCTGTTCCTTATACGTTTCCATATCTCTTGATCAATCAGCACCAAACTTGACACAATGATACAGGATGACACGAGGAAGGTCTTGATGGACGGGGGGCATCTAATTTCGGAAAACCTACCAAATCAGCACAATTTGACACGGGGATACAGAATGACATGTGGAAGGTCATTAGGGGGTTCGCTGTTTTTGAAGTTAAGAACAAAGCTACACAATGGGCTGTCTGTGCTCTGCCCACCACAGGTATCGAAACCCGGTTTCTAGCGTTGTAAGTTCGCAGACATACCGCTGTGCCACTGGGGGGCATGGTGAAGTTAGCATGGTGCGTACTTTATACGTTCACTAGCTGGAGTACCCGGATGAAATAAAAACTCGTTTGTAACAAAGGATAATAAATTGTGCTTCTATTTTCCTTTCTTAACATAATAAATATTAAAAGTGGTATAAAAATACATGAAGGTACCAATACTGAGAAGAATGACATACTGTTTTCAAGAATTCTATCAATATGAAATTAGATGGCTGTCAACGACTTCACCATAAAATTTACCTATAATGCTGGCGAGATTTGCGACTTTGTTTGTAAATTAGGCCTAAATGAATCATTGTGTATTCACTGTACATTGCAAAAACCAAAACTGTCGTATGCACAATTTTGCTACCTAAACTAAACGATTCTGCAGCTATTGATCTGTGAGTAACCGAGTTCTTACGCCATTGGGTATGTCCACATTCATGTTATGGGTTTGAGTAAATTGTTTGTAATTAGGCCTAAATGCATTAGTGTGTTTTCACAGTGCTGCAAAAAAACTGTTATCTGCAAAGTTCGACTTTAAAACGCGTGCACGGCAACGATTTAGCAACCGAGCAATAATGACGCGATTTGTTTCCTGACGTTAAAGGCAACATAGTTTCATACCATAAGATGTGTTCTCAGCCAATCACAGCAAAGAATTCATGCTAGGGGTAGAATGGTAACAGTTACCTTATTAGTTTATAATGGTAACATTTTACAAGCGATCTGATATTTACGATACAAATGGTATTATGTGAAACAGATTTTAATTGTTATATAATTGTAAAGAAGGGGCTTTCATAGATGTTATTAGGTGTAACAGTACGCCTTTACTTGTACACCTTTCGAGTTTTTTATTATATTTGTGCAGTAGTGCCAACCTCGTCATTTTAAACTTCATATATGATTCTCATATATAAAATATTGATGTGTTTTATCTTTTAATTTTGTTTAAGTCAAATTTCGTTTTTCTATTTAACTTAAATTATTGAAAACTATATCGGCACAAACTTTGTATTTTGTCGACTCAAGTTTTATCTTGCTATTGGTCGCTGACAACTATAGCCCACTAGTGTGAATACCACATTAATTTGTGTATATATCCGTCCTCCCCATCCTTGTTCTCATTTTTTCACACTTGTTGTTAGAGGATAATTGTTTTCTATATCAAACTCGTTTTATACATATCATCATTTTAACTTTAACTGCGAGAAGTATGACTTGTTACTGCATAAGAATGATTGAATCTTGATAAACAGACCGGTGAGCAACAAGGAACACGAGGATGGAGAGTAATAAACTGTGTGGTGAGCAACAACGAACACGAGGATGGAAAGTGATAAACTGTGTGGTAAACAACAAGGAACACGAGGATGGAGCGTGATAAACAACTGGTGAGAAACAAGGAACACGGATAAGGAGCGTGATAAACTATGTGGTAAACAACAAGGAAGACGAGGATGGAGCGTAATAAACAACTGGTGAGAAACAAGGAACATGGAGAAGGAGCGTGATAGACTATGTGGTAAACAACGAGGAAAACGAGGATGGAGCGTAATAAACAACTAATGAGAAACAATGAACACGAGGATGGAGACTGATAAATTGTGTGGTGAGCAACAAGGAACACGAGGGCGGAGAGCGGTAAATAAATTGATGAGAAACAAGACACTAGGTGGATCGTGATCAACAGAGCGGTGAACAAGAACAGTGTAGTAAACTGTTTACTAACACGAGGATGGAACATTTAGTGAACTGGTGGCACCCATTACACAACCTTTCTCTCACTCTCTAACATACTTTACCTTCTCTGGTACGTCCCTGCACATCGAAGCTTATAGAACAACATATCGTGTATTTGACGGTATCTGCACTTGAATTTTTTTTCAACAATACGGAGTAACTTTCAAACGTTGAAACCAACGAAAAGATAAGAAAAGTAGAAAATAATGATAACGCTAAAAGTTACCCCTAATTAGTGTTAACTCTAACGATATTAGTGTTTCGTTTCTGAGCTATTGTGTCTATTAAGTAATTGGCATGTTATATGACAAAGTAGCATTATCTTAAGTGATTGGCGTGCTATACGGCAATGTAGAATTACACCAAGTGATTGGCGTGCTATATGATAATGTAGAATTACACCAAGTGATTGGCGTGCTATATGATAAGGTAGAATTAC
>NW_013666217.1:314826-323684 GCF_000517525.1 Limulus polyphemus
TAATGTAGAATTACACCAAGTGATTGGTGTGCTATATGATAAGGTAGAATTACACCAAGTGATTGGTGTGCTATATGATAAGGTAGAATTACACCAAGTGATTGGCGTGCTATATGATAAGGTAGAATTACACCAAGTGATTGCCGTGCTATATGATAAGGTAGAATTATACCAAGTGATTGGCGTGCTATATGATAAGGTAGATTTACACTAAGTGATTGGTGTGCTATATGATAATATAGAATTACACTAAGTGATTAGCGTGCTTCCCACCCTCGTCTTTTTCGTAGCTGCTATACTTAGTTCAGAAACTAATTTACGTTCACGAACTCCAAAATATAATTAAGATAATACAAGTCAAAATAAATAGAACTGTTGTTTAATGAGTAATGAGGAAAATGAAACAACTAAGTTTCGTCCAGTTGTCCTTTCTCGGGTGTATGTGAGTAACTTAAAACTATTCGAGTGAGATAGTTGTATCTAATATATAAAAATTTGAATAAGAAAACTTGGACTAAACATACATATATACACACACATATATAGCTGTCTGTCTAACCAGGTATTCTGGAGATATTTAACTGTAAAATGTTGGACACTGTATATAACCTCGATACCTAAACATTTTCAGGTTAATTTAGTTCTATACATCCGGAGAAGGAAATTCGCCTGACCAACTTTTTTTTTTAGAAACAAGGGGCACCCTCTTCCGTGAATATTTTCTTTTGTACAGTTTTGCCACAAGTTTGGAGACTGACTTTACTTCTACGGTAGAATTTTTGGGAATGTACTGTAGCGGTGATTTTAAAAACTTCAGAAAGACAAATGGGCTCACAAAAACAAAGTATTCCAGAAGTACACTTATAGAAGATTAAGTTCATGTTATTGACATAAAAAAGGCCACTGAATTGCTTATTTATGTTATCAGAGGATAGAAGTAAAACGTATTGTCAGTGTTTGAACAACACAGCCCACTACAGTGGTTATTTTCCCATGTATACTATGTTTGTTTAACACAAGAAATACGAAACCCTATAACCTGAGAGCGCTTTCGAAAGGCGGGTCTTTCTTCATCAGGGACAAATTGGGTAGGTATGTATGTATGTTTGTTGAAGTGAGTCTAAGAATTTCGAAAAGTTGCGTTTACACTACATTTTTATTTGTGCCATGATATAAAATAAGTAAGTACAAATTAGGGAAATTTATAAATACATACATTTCATCATCATTATTATTATCATGTCAGCGACTTTCTGCATACAGTTCTAAACGTTCTTAAGGCGCTTATGCTGACATTATGATTTCACTGACGGCTTTTTAACGTCAACTTTGTCGCTACTGTTTGGTTTTACTTTTTTGTTTCTAACAGATTGATTAAGCGTAAGGATTTAATTCACTTTGTTCAGCGTTATAGATCACTTTATCTAAAAGACACTTTCATTTAATTAATAATGTAACTGGCAGAGTAAAAAGTCATTTTTATGGAAATCAAAACACATAGTTAATTAACTAAATGAAACATCAGTTACTCTAGCGAACTATATATAAACTAAAATGCTTTCATGAGCCTGAAACGGAGGGCGTTATTTCCTCTTAAAAGAACAGAAAATGTTTTTGAGCTTTGCATAGATTTATAACATGAACAATTAATAAAATACAAATCAGTTTATTTTAAAATAATGTAGCTCATTTCTGAGTCACGAAGTAACGAAAACCTCCAAAACTCATGGTTCGCTAAGCATACATGTTACGAAATTAAACTCCGTATCAACTCGACCTAAAATTCAAAGTTAATTAATTAGTAAACAAAGTCATTCGCCAAATATTCATAGAACTAAACGTAATAGCTAAAATTAAAGCTATATTAAAACTTACAGAATCTATTTTTTAAAGTGTCAGTTTAATGCACAGTTTAAAGTTACCAAAACAATCCTTTCAAAAGTGCTTAATTAGTTGTTTTTTTTTCAAACACAAGGCACCTGGTTACCTAGTTTTCTTCATCACATTATCTTCCAGTGTCCTTAGTGACTATAAAAGCATAGATTCTGGGCGGTTTATATAATACACATCTGCAAAAAAAAAGAAAAGAAAAGTAGTAAATTACCTCCGCCACCAAAAAGAAAGTTGGTATATGTTTGGACTATGGCACAATTTAGAAGTAGTTAGTTTTTGGAGAAGGGTCAAGGTCAAGAAAATCCAAAAAACTCCCTATCTGTTAACATGGGGACCGATTTTTCACACTATTTATACTCTATAACTCAGTCAAAAATAATTTGATTTTGATGAAACTTGGAACAATGAGGAATAGTATTTTACTTATGTCCGTTGTCAAAAATTGTCCGTTGATAATTACGGACATACATACGGACACATTTTCATATTTTTTGAGATCTGAATATGATCAACGTTGTATGGCATTCTTCTGTGCTCGCCTTTTCAGCCGTTGGGGTGTTAGAATGTGACGGTCAATCCCATTATTTGTTGGTAAAAGTGTAGCCTATGAGTTGGAGGTGGATGGTGTTGACTAGCTGCTTTCTCTCTAGTCTATCACTGCTGAAGTAGGGACGGCTAGTGCAGATAGCCCTAATAAGACGCACTCTGTGGACCACATCTATAATGAATGATATGTATAAGCGTCTATACTTTGAGAGCTAAATTCAACTTAAACGCTGCTTATTACATTAAAAAAAAAGGATCACTCCAGAAATACTGTTTATTTTACCAAAAATTACCTAGAAACTTAAGTTTTCACTGACAGTGCGCGCCAATGATTTATGTGAACATTGTTTAGTTATTTGGTTTTTAACATTATCTTTTTTTTTTACACGAATTTGATGTTCGAAATATGCTAGTTTATTATAAGCACACTTTATTACATTATTCAGTTACTATATAAAATTCACCACATTTTTGATTGATTATATTTGTCCTATTTTTAGTTTTAAAATAATAAAAAGCATTATTTTCCCAATTTTCAAAAATGCTTGAATGGCTGTCATGTGTTGCATTTAAGATTATGTCATTATAAAGCGTTTATTAATTAAAATATAATACTCATATTTATAGGGGTATATTGCAGTAATCTATTTTTCTTTTGATAAGTAATAGGGCATAGCATGGTTTAGTGGGTAGGGGCGCTTACGGCACAACCTGCGGGTCGCAGGTTCGAATTCCGTCTGGGAACATACTTACCCTTTCATCTCTGGAGAAATTATAATATCATAGTCAATCCCACTTTTCGTCATTATAAAATAGCACAAATATTTGGCGATGGGTGATGTTACCTAGCTGCTTTCGAAATAGATTGTGCACGAAATTCGACGAAATTTATTTTTTGCAATCACCATTCTTATCCGTATACAATGTTAAAATAAAGTACCACACTTATTTTTTAAAGCTCTATAGTCTTATTTACATTATTATGGTCTTTCTAGGCTGCCAGTTTTAAAATGTGAAAAAAGTTCAGAATATCAATACGACTTTTTAAGTTGAAAAATAGTAGACCCAAATAAGAGTTACATTAAATAAGCATAAAAAAAAAAGAAAAGCGGAATAAACGAACTTCTAAATATACATCGAATAAAAGTATGCACCCAACGTAAGTTTATAAACCTTGATACTTGTACTTGTTTATATAATGTAGTTTTGTTAGAAAATAGTCTAATAAGATACGTCAGAAATCGTGATATTTTTTCTAAACCACGACGATCTTTTAAAGTGCGCTTGCGCTGCATTTCGTGACGTATGGATTCACGTATTGAACTATAAGATTTTATTTAATTCCATGTTACAGTATGTATATTACAGCATAAGCTGAGAACACTTACCTTCGTAAAGAAATGCTTCTTATCCACATTTGAACAAAATAACCCCGGTCTGTAGAGAAAGGCAGAAACTCATCCTCAACGTTTAGTTGGTTTTAGTCAACCATGTCTGTGTCGTGAGAAAATATTCAATAAACCAGCTGTTTAAAATCAAATATACTTGGTTTGTTATTGTAACTTGTCAATGAAGATCATACGGTTCGTTAACAAAAACAAAATACTTATGCCTATGTTCAATCACTTTGGTTATTCGTTTTTAAAAAAAATATCTTAAAATTAATTAAAATCTTTTCTTCTTTATAACTACAGTTACACACATTTGTATAGCTTGAAGAACTTTCACGACCTATGGGATAAAATATGGACTAACAGATTTTTAATTCAACGTAATATGTACTGTAAAAGATAGCGTTCGGACCGATAAAATTATGTTAGATGACGTCATGTTCATTTTGTTTTCTCGCCACAAGGTTGGGTTTTTTGTTTGCATTTGTTTGTAATTAAGCACAAAGCTACACAATGGGCTATCTGTGCTCTGCCCACCACGGATATCGAAACCCGGTTACTACGATTGTAAGTCCGCAGACATACCGCTGTGCCACTGGGGGGGGGGGAGCACTAAATTGTGAGAGGGGTATCACTATAAGCATGCTTGTTTTTATCATTTTAATTCTGGTACCGAGAATCTTTTGCGCCGTGATATAAAAGTAAAATAAAATTTATGTTTTATTTCTGTATACTCATTATGAACATAGACTGAAAAAAAAAGATGAACATTAAGTGTTAACTTTGCAATGATTTTCGTGAAATGACGTAATATGAACATACAATGAACACTGAAAAGTTAAACACAGCCAATGTTTGTTTTCAATTTTGCGCAAAGCTACATGAGAATTATCTGCGCTAGCAGCCATCCCTAATTTAGCAGTGTAATACTAGAGGGAAGGCAGCTAGTCATCACCACCCACCGCCAACTCTTGGGCTACTGTTTTACCAACGAATAGTGGGATTGCTCGTCACATTATAATACCCCCCACGGCTGAAAGGGCGAGCATGTTTGGTGTGATGGGAATTCGAACCCGCGACCCTCAGATTGCGAGTCGAGCGCCCTAACCACCTGGCCATCACAGCCAATGAACGGAGAAAAATGCGCTTGTGTAAATGAGGAGTAGATGAAAAGAAAATTGTATAGCAAGTTAGAGGAAATCATCTGAACTGCATGCAAATAAACGTTTATTCTGGACCTAATCTTTCATTTGTAACTATATGTAACTACATAATCATGACCTTATTCATTAACGGATCCTTCCTTCCTTTACTAATTGAAATGCGTTAGAATGAAAAACAGTTTCAACTCTTTCGTTATGTTTGACTTAATCGATTAATCCCATACTTAATAAAGAACATTGAAATTAGTTTCATAAAAATATTATGACTTACTGATTTGTGGAAATCAATTAGATCTACTTGTATATCTAGTTTATTATCAAGATTTATATTATATTTTTACGTCGAAGTTTAACCGCACGATGTTTCACGTATTGTGCTGGTCTTTAGTCATGCTCATCCTGATGGATTTGTTTATGCACTATTGTCAGACTTCGCATTTATGTTGTCACAAGCTTCTATAAATTTCAGCCAGACATTTTGCATTTCTTTCCACAGATGTCAACTGTATGCAGACCAAAACTTCCAATACCATATATCAGCAGACCAGGGGCACACAATATCATGTATTATAAAACCAGAGGCACACAATATCATGTATTAGCAGACCAGAGGCACACAATATCATGTATTAGAAGACCAGAGGCATACAATATCATGTATTAGAAGACCAGAAGCACACAATACCATGTATTAGCCGACCAGAGGCACACAATACCATGTATTAGAGGACCAGAGACACAAAATATCATGTATTAGGAGACCAGAGGCACACACTACCATGTATTAGCAGACCAGAGACACACAATATCATGTATTAAGAGACCAGAAGCACACAATACCATGTATTAGGAGACCAGAAGCACACAATATCATGTATTAGAGGACCAGAGACACAATATCATGTATTAGAGACCAGAGGCACACAATACCATGTATAAGGAGACCAGATGTACACAATACCATGTATTAGTATACCAGAGGCACACAATACCATGTATTAGAAGACCAGGGGCACACAATATCATGTATTAGGAGACCAGAAGCACACAATACCATGTATTAGCAGACCAGAGGCACACAATATCATGTATTAGGAGACCAGAGACACAAAATATCATGTATTAGGAGACCAGAGGCACACAATACCATGTATAAGGAGACCATATGTACACAATACCATGTATTAGTATATCAGAGGCACACAATATCACATATTAGAAGACCAGAGGCACACAATATCATCTATTAAAATACCATAAGCACACAATATTATGTATTAGAAGAGCAGAGACACACAATATCATGTATTACAAGATCAGAGGCACACAATATCATGTATTACAAGATCAGAGGCACACAATATCATGTATTAACAGACCAGAGGCACACAATACCATGTAGTAGAGGACCAGAGACACACAATACCATGTATTAACAGACTAGAGGCACACAATATCATGTATTAAAATACCATAAGCACACAATACCATGTATTAGAAGAGCAGAGACACACAGTATCATGTATTACAAGATCAGAGGCACACAATATCACGTATTAACAGACCAGAGGCACACAATATCATGTAGTAGAGGACCAGAGACACACAATACCATGTATTAACAGACTAGAGGCACACAATACCATTGGAGCTGTATTGGGAAAACTTATGAGTAGGTAACTGAACGAGATTGCTGTCGTTACAGCTTCTATGGTCATCTTTCTCGTGAAACCAATCATTTATTTCGAAGTATGATTGGAAGTTTAAGAATCTTTGGTTTGAGAATCTTCATAAACTTTCAACCCTTTCTTTATAAACAAATTAACAGTTTAACATTGCATACGATGTTTGTTTTTTTCTAGTTTTGTTAAGATTGCGATTACGAAGAAAATTTCTTTACAAAACCTCCTGATATGCGAGATGTTTTCCTGTTTCTATGAAGAACATTGAGGGCTTCCTTGTTCTAAATTTTTGACATTTAGTTCCGCACTGCTTAAAAATCTCACTGTGTGGTATCCTGCTGAGAAAAGAGCTGTGACACATTCTTATACCATAAAGCTAATGTCGAATTGTTTGAAATTCGCTGTGAACAAAAAAATATATAGGTACATAAAATGTTGTCCATGGCGTTCTGGTTCGCATCTGTGGCAACTCTTCGTTGTATTATCATATACAAATAGCACCCATAAAATGTTATTAGTACTCTGTAATCTAAAGAATTCAGCATTTTCATAAGTACTGTTAGTGGATGTCTGAAATGCATACTTAGCAGACGGTGAACAGTTAAAAATTGTTACAATGGACGGCAACCTTGCCTACTGGACTGGTGATTAAACAACGTTTCGATTCTTCGTGCACATCTGAGTTTAACTGTTAGTTAACCAATCAAGCTGCTTTAAGTGTGAAATAATGTTGGTCGTCAAATATCTGTATGGCAATATATTGACAAAGAGGTCAATTCTTATCTATAACTCCTTTGCGCTCTGCTTTCGTTACAGTTTGATTTGGTGCGTTGAGAATGAAACGTAGAATTATGGCTCCGTTTGAAAGAAAAAGTCTGATTAAACTTACTGAAATATTTTTCATGGCTTGTTTTCTCACATATAGTATGTATTCTTATTTTGGCTTTATATATCGATAAAACAATATTTCATTGTGACTTTCAACAATATAGTACCGCTTCGAAACACGAGAAGATACAAAAAAGTAAAAATGGAAAAGATTGAGATCGATAAGAAAAATTTATTAGCCATAACATAGGCGGCGGAACGGGAAGGTTTAGGGACACGTTTTGACAAAATAGTAAAGTGTCCCTCTTCAAAAAATAAAAACTATAGCATTAAAAATATAATAAAATCGGTGAAACAGCACGTAGAGTCTGAAAAGTATAGGGGTTGTAGTTGCGAGATTTTTTACTGACTCGATTTAAGTTGGCATTTCGTTTTGTTGTGTCCTTCCAGATTCAAAGTGCTTCCGCCTCTCATACTATCCTGAGATTATTTCAGGTTTTAATACCATACACTAACGCAGACAGGTTGTTTTGGCTAAATTTAATACAGTAAATTAAATGTATTTTTTTTCTGGTTATTCCAATCATTATTTAACTCGAAGAATGTTAACGAACCGTCTTGTTGTGTTAAAAAAAGCACACTAAATAATCCGAAACAAGATTGGATACCTTTCATCTCTCATTTTCAACCTCATAAATGATTACTTCAAGCACTGGATTTTAATAAATCGTTGCACGATACATTTCCAACCTGATCGTATAATCAAAGATGAATTACGTTTTCTTAAATGCAACAGACTAACCCTAAGTTTCATGAAATTGGCTCATCACATTCATCTAAACACTAGTTCTGAGTACAACGACGTATGAGTACTATAGATAGCTCATTAATTGGAGAGTTATCATAGATGTCTGTTATTACTGAGTGGTTTGTTGACTGCTGAAAACTATAAGAAACCTAGATATTAAAACTTCTTGTTCGAAAGGAATTTAAGGAGTTATCGGATTATTTAATAATCATAAGCATTCATGTAAAAAACAATACGGATCACAAGAGTGATGGGAGCCTCGTGCTGCTACCAATGGTAGTTTGGAAGGATTGCTAACGGATTTTCAAACATAATTTCCTGTCTACTACTTGCGTAAGTTATATGTTCCTACACACAAACCCTCTGATGCACATTGTAACGCAAGGTAACATTTTTATCATCGTAATATACATACACAAATGGTTCAGTTTTGTAGCTGTGTGATCTTACTTTAAGCCTAAATAAACCATGGAATTATTTTGTTGGTTCCTCAATTGAACAATGTTTTTTTATAGGTAACGTGAACATTTATGACTTACCAAATAAA
>NW_013666217.1:324569-332562 GCF_000517525.1 Limulus polyphemus
CTTTGGACTGCTTAAGCGTGCTCTTGTAAATCGAAGATCTGAAAAATTAGCCGGTTTATGGAAATGTGCACACAAAATAGAAACAATTCTGACTTGGCTTTCTCTTATTTAAATTGATCTCATGGAAATCGCTGTAGGGTCATTGATAAGAATCAGGAGGCTATAGCATGATCGCCGAGTGTGATACTGTCCAAAATAATCGAAGTTAATCGTCATTTGAAAAAATGTTAAGTGCCTTCTGTACAACAAGGAATTCTGACGTGTCTTATGTAGATTGAAATTGTAATGAAAAATTGTATATATATATATATGTGTGTGTGTGTGTGTATGTATGTAATAATGGTTTGTTTATTTGAAGTTAAGCACAAAGCTACACAGTGGGCTATCTGTGCTCTGCCCACTACGAATATCGAAAACCGGATTCTAACGTTGTAAGTCCGCAGACATACCGCTGTGCCACGGGGGGGGGGGCAGTGTCATAATAGTAGTGATACACAAAATATGAAGTTACATGAAGGCTGAACTGCTTTTATGTATGATTGCTCGGGTATCACAGTACCTTTTTTATTTACTTATTTTTATTTTTTCTTTATATTTTTATTCTGTATTATTTCATACATCACTTACGACTTAGTAGGTTTTTGATATATATAAATATATGATTATCTAATATTAACTTTTGGTCAAAGAAAGTTACCTAACATAGATCATAATTCTTAAAATCCATCTAAGGAGTAAAACTAATGAAATGTCCCCCAGTGGCACAGCGATATGTCTGCGGACTTACTACGCTAGAAACCGGGTTTCGATACCCGTGGTGGACAGAGCACAGATAGCCCTTGTGTAGCTTTGTAAGTAATTAAAAACAAACAAACAAACTAATGAAATATACTGTTCTTAAGTTCTTATTTATAAAGACCAGAATGTATTGTTTAATCATCCAGGTTACTTGGAAGTTAGCGATATTTTCGGCCGTAATCTCAGTAATATCTCACGAAGTTCGATCATCTAAACTAAACTAAAAATGAAGAATAATCTTTACAATTAAAATATTATAATACAAATAGATACATTAAACATTCTAACTTCTAACCAATATTGTTCATGAAAATAAGATTAAAAAGCAATAGAGCTTACTTTACTTATGATACCCAAACACTAGTGATTTGCTTCGTGTCCGAATCAACAAGTCCAGTTTAAGCTTTGTTGATGATTCGCTATTTTTATCGTGTGCTGGTGAGATTACTGATCAAGTCCGAACAATGTATATGCATTCTTAGAAAATGTGAATAGTGATAATATTAATGGCAAAAATGCTATTTTAATTTATTGTGATAATTTATAAGTCTTGAAAGTCTCAAGCACTCAAAGAAATACATCTGTAGCTTTTAAAACTTTTTCTAAAAGTGAATTTACAGCGATAATAGCATTCCTGAAAGGCTTAGAAAGAAATGACTTTCATAACTTACATGTTTCAATTTTATTTAAATATTAGTTGGAGTACTCATCCCCTGGACGGAATTATATAAATTTGTGATTAATGAAAGGTTGTTTCCCTTATACGCAATTGTAAAAAAATCGCCCATAAAAACTGCAAAACACAAAACGTGAAACGCCGAGTTTGCACACATCTCCACATGGACCCAACAAACTTTCATGCAAAATTTGGTGAAGATTCATCAACAGGGGGCGAAGTAGTGGTAAACGCAAAAACGCCTATAAAAACCGCACAACGCAAAATTCAAAACTGAAAATTTCTATGTATCTCTCCGCATGGACCTAAGGAGCCTCCATAACAATTTTGCTAAAAATCCATTTACACCCTGCGAAGTAGTTACATGGACATACAACAGACAGTATTATTACATTCATATAGACAAGTTAGGTTTGTTATCAAAGAAAAATTGGTAATATTTGGTTTTATTTATTAACTACAATAATCAACAAAACATAATAATATTATATTTTCAGTTTTCTAAGTAAACTTTTCCCATTTTATATTAGCGGCGGATGTTGTTGACTAGCTATTCTATCAGTTCAAAATTCGGGATGATTAGCGCAAATAGCCATTTTATTTCTTTGCAGTAGTACCCAAAACAAACTAAAAAAAATCCTTGCATGTTGTATTGAACATTGTAATATATGTTATTTTACAACGTTTTTGGAGTAACGTTCTCCGAAGATACGTGAATTCATTACAATATTGATTACTGGTAAAAGCAAGGAAGGAGAGGGGTTTTAAAACGCTGTAATAAGTAAAAGATTAATTGGGTTTCCGTCAGGGAATAAATTAATCTAATTCTGTAAAATTCATTAACCCATCTACTCACGTGTTTTTCCTGCGTTGACTTCCGGAGTACTGAAGACAGATGCTTATGGTAACGCTTTAGTAATGCAAGCTAGATGTTTGGAAGAGTTGCTGATATTTGTTTAAAGGGTATAATTTATCTAGTTTAACTTTTCCCTGCATAGATATTAATCTGATGATGAATACCCAAACCTGTGTGTTATCAGTCACCCTGAGAACTGAAATTTAATAGCAAGTACTATTTTTCCATTAATAATACACACACACACACATATATATATATATATACATATATACGGTCTTTGAAATAATTGTGGAAAGGCACGATTGTTACAGATCAAGCAGTTACAGAAAATAAGTAACTGTAGTTACGTGGTCCATTTACCATTATTACAATACTTTTTTGTGTTTGTTGTTAAGCGCAAAGCTACACAATGAGTTAGTTATCAGTGCACTGCCCAACGCGGGTATCAAAATCCAATTTTTAGTATTAATAGCCCTCGGATTTATCACTAAGCCACCAAAAGCTTATACGATACACTATTACAAATGGAAAGCAAATAATTTGTACAATGTACTGGTATTTTGTATTTGCTTTAAATAGAGAATTAGACCTTGCTTTTAGGCTGCTATAAGTTTATCAACAAATGACTGTGAATACTGTTTCAAATGTCCCCACATTTTAATCATGTTGTTTCGTTACAGGTTGATCGTTTTAGCTTCCATACAAGTGCGTATAGTCTTGATATTATTCATATCCAGAAGTGGCACAGGCCGTGCCATGGTCACAGTGTCCCATGATCCCTTTTATCCTCCAGGTATCATCCGGGATCACCGTCTCACTGAAAGATTAATCCTTTGCCAACAGTTCTTGATCCTGAGAGAATTACATAATGGATGTGAATATGTCTGTGTCTGTTAGCAGTTAAGGTGTTATCAAT
Organism: Limulus polyphemus; assembly: GCF_000517525.1. Lineage (NCBI taxonomy): Eukaryota > Metazoa > Arthropoda > Merostomata > Xiphosura > Limulidae > Limulus > Limulus polyphemus. The sequence continues at coordinate 327,819 of NW_013666217.1, forward strand.
TTTGTGTACATTTGTAAAGATATGCAACCCACACTTGTACTGTTTTCCCTAGAATTTTTCATGGTAGACAGTATACGTTTTTCTCTCAGTCATAGAGTAGCTGTCCATTTTTTACCAAGCAATTGGAATTTGTATTATTCTGCAAAAAGCATCCTCCTCTAGCTTTGTGCATCACCCTTTTTTTCGTTTTTTTAATCCGATGCCCATTTCATTATTTTGCTTATTTCTCCTACACAGTAGTTTTGAGCAGCTGCACACTCACTTAGAACAGTTCGTGCTAATGATTATGTTATTGTTCGGAAGGTAACTTTTACACCTATACTTACAGTTTGGTCACTAGAAAGATGTTTACTGGATTATCCCGTATCAGTATACCGAATTACTTAACAACACCTTTGAAGAGTTTGGATTTTCTACCTTGATCATTTCAGTCATCAGCAGTACTAGTTTCACGTTCCCACTTCAGAGCCAAAACTTCTACTTCTACACGTTTATCGTGTGGCATTTCTGTCTTCAGAACCAAGAGTGCATTTACCACACTACTGCTGGGAATAATATGAAAACAAGTACTATTATAAGCATTAAGTGACACTGTACGATTAAGTGTACGAAACTACTGTATTCCAGTGCAATTCCTTTTCATACACTAGAAGAAGACTAAGCCCATAATATTTGCATTTCAAAACTATTTTGGTAACTGTTTCATAATTATTTTCAGTATTGTATACATATCAGAAACTACGCAGGGCCATCTTAGCAGAGAAGTGAAAGTTTTAAATATTTCAAATACATGTGTATGTGTGTTAGCTGTGCTATAGTTTAACCAAAATTAATGCTACAAAGTTGTATAAAAATGTATATTACATTTATCAATAAATTGTAAAAATGTATTTAGTATTTTTAACCTGAATGACACCTTATACGACACATGGGTTAAATGACCAGGTCAGAGATCCAATTTTCAGGCATAACCATCTATCGTTTTGAACTACTGACCAAAGAAACCTTGGATCTTCCAATCCGCAGCCCGGCACGCTAGCTGATGCGCTACGCCCGTCGCTCCAAAATACAATTAATAGAGTTCGAAATAATAAAGCTAGAGGTTTTATACTCAGTTTATATGTTGAACCTGCTCTGATGCTATTCATGTTAGGTGTAGTTTATCTATTTGTTTTAAAGAATTCATTAATATTTAGTCACTTGTATACTATGTATATTATAATGAACGTCCGAACAGACGGGAAAAAATGGTAGAATGTTTACACTATATATATATACGTCATTTACTCAACTACGATTTTGATTAGCAAAACTGTACTTTTTGAAGCTTATTTGCTGCTAATTAAATCCTCATTTAATCTATAATTAAAAAAACCTGTTTGATTCTCTTGGCTGTTATGAAGTTTGTTAACAATGTACCTAAATAATAACTATATTGTATTATAGTGCACATATTCCTTCACAAAGAGAGTGTCACATTATAGTGTATATATTCCTTCACAAGGAGAGTTTCACATTATAGTGCACATATTCCTTCACAACGAGAATGTCACATTATAGTGTATATATTCCTTCACAAGGAGAGTGTCACATTATAGTGCACATATTCCCTCACAAGGAGAATGTCACATTATAGTGCATATATTCCTTCACAAGGAGAGTGTCACATTATAGTGCACATATTCCTTCACAAGGAGAATGTCACATTATAGTGTATATATTCCTTCACAAGGATAGTGCCACATTATACTGTATATATTCCTTCATAAGGGGAATGTCATATTATATGGCATATATTCCTTCACAAGGATAGTGTCACATTATAGTGTATATATTCTTAAACAGTTAATATTCCGTACTATAGTGCTTACATATTCGTAAACAAAGATTGTGTCGTATTAAGGTGTATTCCGTATTTTATTATATAGATATCTGAGTAAATAATATGTCGTATTATATAGATATCTAAGTAAATAATATGTCGTATTATATAGATATCTAAGTAAATAATATGTCGTATTATATTATATAGATATCTAAGTAAATCATATGTCGTATTATATTATATAGATATCTAAGTAAATAATATGTCATATTATATTATATAGATATCTAAGTAAATAATATGCCGTATTATATTATGCATTCTTAAAAAATAATTATGCCATATTGTATTCTATATATATTCCTATATAATTATTTTGCTGTATTATAGTCCAAATATTCTTAAACAACAATTATGCCTTATCATAATGAGTATTTTAAATTAATTGACCGGTGATAGGCATTTATTATATGAAATATGACGTATATACAAAATTATCATTATTATCATTCGCACACAAACTTCTATTTTTTAACATTTTATGTTTTACATGAAATGTCATAAGGATAGAAAGTTCAAATTAATCGTACATAAAACTGCCATTTTTTTGTTTCTAAGCCTAATAGTATTTCTACTTATCCACGTTTTACTCTTAACCATTTTAAGCTGAAGATCAAGATCAGAGTGAAGATAAGTAAACTGAAGTAGTAGTAGTGATCCAAATTGATCTCATTATGTTTTGGTTTTCAGGTTTTGTTTTTTACTAAGGCAATATACTAGAGTCTACATTAAAATAAAGTGTGCAATCTCAACCACTTGTCTGTGTGTGTTTTGAATTTTGCGCAAAGCTACTCGAGAACTATCTGCGCTAGCTATTCCTAATTTTTAAGAGATAGACAAGAAAGAGGGAAGGCAGCTAGTCAACACCACCTACCGTTAACTCTTGAACTACTCTTTACCAACGGATAGTGCGATTGACTGTCACGTTATAGCTCCCTCAAGGCTGAAAGGGCGAGCACATTCAGGGACAGGATTCGAACCCGCGACCCTCAGATTGGGAGTCAAGTGTCCTAACCACCAGACCCACTAAACCACTTGTACATCCTTATCTCAATTTGTTTCCTTATGACATAGACATGAAAGGTAAGACAGTTTACACAACTGGCTTGTGTCATAAAATACTATGTACACTTAATACCCCCACACCAGCGCAGTGTAGATAGGCTACGTAAATAAAGCAGACATAGAATATTTTTTATGTATTGATGGTAGAGAACAACAATTCGGATTTAATAAAATGCAGCGAGTTTCCTTAACCTAAATAATACACCGCCATAAAAAAACACTCAAGCTTCCCATAGCGCCATCACAGAACACTCAAGCTTTCCATAGGGCTATCATAGACACCTCAAGCTTTTCATAGTGCCACTACAAAACACTCAAGCTTTCCATTAGGCTATCACAGAACACTCAAGCTTTCCATAGGACTATCACAGATCACAGACACCTCAAGCTTCCCATAGCGCCATCACAGAACACTAAAGCTTTCCATAAGGCTATCACAGAACACTAAAGCTTTCCATAAGGCTATCACAGAACACTAAAGCTTTCCATAAGGCTATCACAGATCACAGACACCTCAAGCTATTCAAAAGTCTATTATAAACCAAAAGATGTAAATTTTGAAAATTTATCATCATTCTTTCCAACAAATAACACCATAACTAAAGATAAAATACTGTTCTTAGTTCTCAAACAAGTGTTTTGATACTTTATTAAAAATACCCCCAAAACACCACAACTAAAGATTAAATACTGTTCTTACTTTTCAAATAAGTGTTTTGATAATTTATTAAAAAATACCAAAAACACCACAACTAAAGATTAAATACTGTTCTTACTTTTCAAGCAAGTGTTTTGTTACGTTATTAAAAAATACCAAAAAACACCACAACTAAAGATTAACTACTGTTCTTACTTCTCAAACAAGTGTTTTGATACTTTATTAAAAATACCAAAAAAACACCACAACTAAAGGTTAAATACTGTTCTTACTTCTAAGTATTTTGAATCCTTATAAAAATACCAAATAAAAAATACCACAACTCCAAAAATGAACGAAATTTGTATTATTTACCAATGTTTGTTTTTTAAAGAAAAAGTTATATGTCTTACAAGCATCAGGTATGGTCTTATAACTAAATGATTTGATCAATAAGAATAAATGGCTCTTAAACGAGACTGTAGGTAAAATTAGTTATAATTATTTTTTGAAAGCTTGGAAACAACGTTCACACCATAACATTGGTTGGTGTTTATTTGTTGCTAAGCGCAAACTTACACAATGAGATTTTTGTTATTGCCCAAGACGGGTATCGAAACTCGGTGTGTAATATAATGAGTCCAGTGACTTTCCGCTGAGTCACTGGGGGATATCTGCTGTAGTAACAAGTAGTTTATATAACTAGTATCCCGACCACTAATCTGTTTCCCAAGCGGCGTAATTCACTCTGAATTGAGCGAATCACGTCGTCGGCAAAAGATATGGCGGACAATGTGTGGTTGAAATAATATTATTCACTCATCTTTTTCTTGAAAAATCCTAAGGGACTGAGTAAACAATGTAGTGTTGAAAATATAATAGGCCCGTTACTTATACTTTATGATCAATACAATTAATTAGAATCGTGTTTCTTCATTTTACAAAAGGCGTTCACACCATAACAATTGTTATAGTTAATTCACTTAAAGCAACAACTTCATTATTGCTTCACAAATTTTATATCATCATTATTACTTTAATCTTTATCTTGTTTGTTGAAGTATTGTAACCATTCAGACAGTATTGTTGTTTTTTTTTTTTTACTTCCTTCAATAATAGTTCTTACTTTAGATACCCACAACTAAAGATTATTCGCG
>NW_013666217.1:333503-341523 GCF_000517525.1 Limulus polyphemus
GCCTTCCCTCAAGTCTTACACTGCTAAATTAGGGACGATTAGCGTGTAGCTTTGCGCAAAATTCAAAAACAAACAAAACTTGTTTCAGAGTAAGACGTTAGAAAGTAAACGATGTTCTAAATAAAACAGCAGTACTTGCCACTTTTGTCTCACCCTCTGCTTTATTTTTTAGAGCATTTGCTTCATCTGGTTGATAAACAGTGGTGCCTAGTTCTATTAAATTACTAGAGGTTCTGTCAGATCCGTTAAGCATGTAGTTGTGTCTTTTGATATAAACAAATTCCATTACGCTAACACAACTTTTATCAAATTGTCTACGGCAATTATTTAGGTATTACAGGGAACTATGGTTACATAATACGTCATCCATTCCCTAACAGATACTGACGCATGGTACATCAACGTTTCTCTGCTATTCATTAATACTAAAGTTTCTTAAGACCTTACAAAATAGCTTCTTCTAACCGATTTTTAACGATTTAGTAAACAAATACAGAAATAACTGTTTAAACTTGGGTTAGTTCAATGCTTGGTAACTGTCATTATCTTCTGAGAAATTAATTTGATAAACTATAGTTGTTTTCACTTTTTTGTACACGTCGTATTGTTTTATGTTAGGTTTTGACTGATTTTACTTAATACCACACGTCATCCAATGGTCTAATAACTATAAGTGATTCTCTATTTTGCCTCTTCTGCTAAGTTCCGAATGTAAAGTTTGGCTAAGCTTCACTGTATAAGACGTGGAAAAAAAAATTGTAACACCAATCTTATGTAGAGTAGCAATCACACAAATATAACCTAGTGTATGAAGTAATTTGAAAACTTTGATTTCACTGATAGTGGATGATGTTTCCTGGTTGATTTTTATTTGAATAATAGAAAGTTTATGTACTAAAATAACGTTCTGAATACAAAACAGGATAACTTCACAGGTTGAGCAAGTATTTTACTAATTATTCTTTGAATAACGTCCGAAATTTCTCACTGTAAGGTAGCCAAAAGTTTACACAGTCTAGATTGTGTCGTTTATCTGTCTTTGTTTTTGGGGGAGTGCCCTCAGAGACTGAACGGTAAGTTTGCAGGCTTATAAAGCTAGAAGTCGGTTCAATTTATGTGTAAAAATGGGCAAACAATTAGTGTGAATTTCTCGCATCTTCAGAAAGTATTGTTTGCGTTTAAACTCTTCAAAAATGCAATGTTTTTCTGTTCTCTAAAAAAAAAGCACAAATAACAACGTAGAAAGGTAGGTTTAAATATAATATAACAGTTAAAATGTCTTTGCCAGTTAGATTTATTGTAATAACATACGTTTGCGGAATGTGTGCGTCATAGCGACAGAGTTCAGTACCTGCTTATTATGACTTCTGAAATCGATCGTTGGTGAGGAGAATATAATCACTGTCGTTTCCGAAAACATATTCAACTGTTCAGAATATCGTGACGATAATGTTACTTTTCTGCATCATATAAAATAGTTCGTGACAATTATAAATTCTTACCGATCCACAGTTCGAAGTTAAGCAGAACACCAAAAAAAAATAAATAATAATAATAAATAAACATTAGGCAGAAGAGATGAATACCATGGAATAATAGTTCTCTTGATTTTCATTGAAAATCACAATACCTTGGATGACGTATGGAAATATTTAAGGAGTCTGCCTATTTGGGAGTCAGACTCTACACGGTTTCTTTTGTCTCTCAAAATAACTAATAGAAATAGTGTTTTATTCTATTTTCTAGGTTGCTCAAAATTTTGTCTTCTCAACAGTGGCCCATCCCGAAAAAATATTCTGGAAAAGTGTGCAAACAATTTGTGAACCTTTTACAAACATTTGTGTAAACTATACATGTAATTTGTGATAGTTCTACCAACATTTGTGTAAACTATACACATAATTTGTGATAATTCTACAAACATTTGTGTGAAATTGTATGAACAACTTGTGAAAATTTTACAAGCATTTGTGTAAAATTGTATAAACAACTTGTGAAAATTTTACAAACACTTGTGTAAAATGTACAAACAATTAGGGAATATTCTACAAATGTTTGTCTAAAACTGTACACTCTTCTTACTAGAAATCAGTACTGAGCAAGCTCAAATTATTCCGTTTTATTTTTTTGCTTAATCAGTGATTCGATGGAATCAGACAATAATAGAATCCTTTAACTAATTATCATTGGACCTGTTACTTTTTTAATTACGTCATATACTAGTAGAACCTGTTAACCAATCATTATAGCAGCTGTTACTTTTTTAATTACGTCATACACTAGTAGAACCTGTTAACCAATCATCACAGCAGCTGTTACTTTTTAATACGTCATACACTATTAGAACCTGTTAACCAATCATTACATCAGATGTTACTTTTTTTCCTCAAAATTATTTGAGTAATGCAATAAAACGCTTGGTTTTCACCAGTAAGCAAGCTAAGCACCACTTTTCTCTCAGGATTATATTAGAAAAGGTTTGTTTTAGGCGCAATAACCTGGATATTCGTTTTCCAATGTTAGAAAGGAATTGATAAAGGCATCATTGTAAAACAAAACAAAATTTCATAACGGTTGCTGTAAAATTCCCTTAGAACTACTAGTAAAATGTTGTTACCTTGGAGACGTCGTGATTCCAAACAACTTTCATCGACATATGGGATGACGTTTTATTTACAAAATCAATACTTCACACGCTTCAGCTAACATACATTCTTAGTCCTAGGTTATTTTGTATTTGAGATTCTAGCAACAGCATGCTTCTCACGAACGTTTTAGCATTACACGAATACGTATCTATTCTCATTCTCGTCACTTTGATATTATAGAGTCGGTTGATTCTATATGTAGAGATAGATGGCCAAGGTACTCAAAAGGTATAATATGCACACTAAAAAATCAACAATCACAGAGAGTTTTACTTTAAAAGATGATTTCTACTCACTTTCATTTGTTTCTCTACCCAAAAAGACTAAAAACAAGGCAAGAAACTATCGCTAAGATACCAAACCAGAAAGTGACCAATCACCAATCTGTTCATCTTTCTTCTTGTTTCAATCGAGATAACTCTACAACTACTTTATCACTAACGTCAGTTTAAACGTAAATCCACTCTACGTGTTTCTAGGCAGTGCACGATATCATCGCTTAGTTGTAATAACTAGTAGTAATTAAAGAAAAAATTAATATTAATTCTTCTGTAAACGATGTTATTATTATCCCATTGATGTTAGCTCTTTTAACAGAAATCCGGCGTTTCTTTAAATAGCTTACGTACAGAGTGAAACAGGAATTACCAATCAATAATAAATTGATACTAGATGACTGTAACATGTAGAACACAATGCTTTATACACTATACAATTGGTGTTTTTAAGAAGCCAACCCCGATATTATGTGTGAAGTGAAGGAGGAAAAAATATCAATACACATAATATTATATTTTATTACACACAATCACAGAATACACTGACATTCAGTCAGGGGGGGGGGAAGTCACAAAACAAGTAATATTAAACATTTTGTAAATATAAAATGATGTGGGAATGGCAGTACCAAAAAGAATGTAAACAAGAATATAGGGATGATACAGCTATACATAGATCATCCCTACATGACTTTCGATATTAAAATTTAATGTTAAACTGTTAATGCATACTTGACTTTAATATTACTGGAGTTGGACGTTATATATTCCTGACTGTTGGTATGCAGTTTGTTTATCATAATATCATGATCATTTCAGGGTAGGGATCAATATAGTGTAGCTAAAAGCCTAAGACTTACGTACAAGGAAAACCAATTTCAGTCAAAACATGTCTTGATTATTATAGACATTCGTAACCATTCTGTACACGTGTAATTTACAGTGTAACATTAAATATTAATATTAATAGTATGGATGATCTATTTATAATTTCTGTAGTGCATATTGATGTGTAGATGACATATTGATACTAGAAATAAACGACCTTATAACACCAATTTTTTTTTTAATTAAACACTCAACGTTGTCGCTTTACAGCTCCTTCAGAATAAGAATAATTAAATAAAAACAACATTTTGGTTAATAAGATCGTTTATTTCTAGTATTAATGGTCTATGTATAGCTGTATAATCCCTATGAATATTCTTGTTTGCATTTTTTTGGCATTGCCATCCCTACATCATTTTACATTTAAAAATTTTTTTTGTCACTTGCATGTAATAAACAATTCGATAGTCAGCCTTCGCGCATGCGCACCACTGTAAGTAAACTCTGGATTGTTGAGAAACTCAATCTAAGGATGGGCTTGATTTTCGAATTACGCACGTCTTTTGTAAATATTTTTTATTTATTGTTTGTTTGTTGTCACGCATGAAAATTCACAATGGGCTAGCTGTATCGTGCCCACCACGAGTATCGAAACCCGGTTTGTAGTAGAGTGAGCCCTCACACTTACTGATGAGCCACTGGGGGGGGGGGCTTTTATTTATTGTTTTGTCTTGTGGTTTATAGTAACAGACGAAACAAAATTAATAAACGTGAAATGAAAGTCAAAATATATTGTTTGTTTCATTGTATGGTTCGTTGAAACACAAAGCAGCACAATGTGCCCATCGCAGGGATAGAGCCTAGAATTGTAACGTTATTAGCGTGATGGTGTTAATCATCAAATTTTTAAATGTCATTTACGTCTACATATTTAAAACTTAGAAAGGTTACCTCTGCACGAGAAAGTTAAGTAATAATGACACGTTGATAGAAATGGGGAAATATATCGAAGTTACGTGCCCTGAGTTGCTCAACCTTTGTTTGCTGTTTCAGATTGTAATACCAGTTTAACACTCAAATAATCGACTTGTTTATATACCGCTCGCTACAAGCACCCGGTGACTCAGCGGCAACTCTGAAGGTATAACGTTAAGAAACAAGTTTCGATACTCGCGGTGGGCATAGCACAGATAGCCCATTCTGTAGAGCTTTGTGCTTAATAAGAAATAAACAAACAAAAAATCGTTTACTACCAGTGGGGTCAACATATTGCATCATATCGATGAATTTTAAATTTTTGCCTGTTACAACTCTCAGAGTAAAGAACCGACGAAAAACATTAGTTGAGATCATTCATTTTCTATGTAAGACACATAAACAGTAATTAATGTTCGCTAATGCAGTTAAAACTAAATTAAAACACCTTCTTCATATTGCAGTTAATCCATAGCTCTTGACGAAGGTGTAATCTTGAGGCAATAAAGATATATTCCGGAGATACAGGTCTTTATTTTAGTCACATTAATACAAGTGTCCAGCAATAAACTCCAGTTTGCTTTAAACACAGTGAAAAATAACTCGCTTATAAAGTTCTGTATTTTAATCTCATTGCATACACATTAAAAGTGGCCTCAACACGAATGCTTAACTTATTCTAAATAACAATGCTGTTATTATGACCATACGTGGTGCACACATAAATTACGTAAAGAAAATTAGTTACTTTTGCTAAAAATTTGGAAAACAATTTTCGGGCAGCCTATATAACACATAAAGTGAAATGGGTGCATAATATTTTACAATCATTTAAAGATCGTTCTTTGATATGTTGTTGTTTTAGTGCAGAGCTACAAAATGGGCTCTCTAAAATGTGGTTGCCGCGAGGATCAAACTACTAATTGAAGCTTTAAAAGCCCTCAAGCTTGCCACTGAACCACCAGGAACTACGATGTTTATGGTAGTTAAGTTCGTACCAAATCATAAAAAGAATGAGCGTGAGCTTGACTTGCAATAAACAATTTTTTAAAGAAAAATATGGCAAACTTAGAAGATTTATTGTCTCTACTCAAGACAAAAATTACAAAATGTCCGTGTTATTCAACAGATTAATTGACTCCATAAGCGCATTACATTTACATTAAAGTTTATCGATAGATTTGATACTAACTTCTAATAATATATTCTAACATTTTTGAATAACGGCAAGATGACCCTTGTTTTGAAAAAAATAGTGTCGTCAAGCGTTTGAAAGAAGTTTGGTTTGTTGTGAATTTCGAGCAAGGCTACTCGAGGGCTATCTGCGCTAGCCGTCCCTAACTGAGCAGTGAAAACTAGAGGGAAGGCAGCTAGTCGACACAACCCATCGCCAACTCTTAAACTACTATTTCTACCAACGAAGAGAAAGAAATTAAATGCGTCATTGTCTATTCATTTCTGGTTTTATGAAATGTTTACTGTTGTTTAGAAATCAAGTTATAATTTTCTCGAAACTAACGTCATTATTTCACTGTGTTTTTCAATAACGTACAAATATAATGGTTGTATATTATAATATCTTCTTAGTTGTATTATCTCTTAAAGGAATGGACGTTTGATATCACGTGGTAGAAAAGTTGTTTCTTCTTTTATATCTAGGCCTAAGCCTGGCCTAGTGGTTAGCATATTGGACTTTGGATCTAAGAGTCTCAGCTTCGAGACGTAGTGTTCCGAACATGCTTATAACAATAACAATAAGGACTGCTATTCGGTTAAGAATAATCACTTTAGGAGGCGGGTGCTATCGACTGGTTAATTTACTTTTGGTCTGCAGGTTAAAACGATGGATATGTCTGAATCATACGATCTTAGATCTTCATAACCGTTTACTACATTAAGTGTAAAGTGTCGTACAGGATTATAAACAAAAAAGTAAGGAAAAAAGCTCTTTGATCTGCAATATTAATTTAAATTGTAGTGGTTCATTAAAATGGAAATTCTTCATTACGAAGAGAAAACTAGAAGAAAACAATGATTTCTAGTGGGAGAAGACGAATTTTAGAACATTTAAAACAGTGCTCACTATAACGATGATATTAATCCTTTAGAGCATAGATGTTATATATTTAAAACTGGGAAACAATAACAATACTCATAACTAGAGCACACAGGGTATGTTTTAAAACTGGGAAACAATAACAATACTCAGAACTAGAGCATATAGAGTATGTTTTAAAACTGGGAAACAATAACAATACTCAGAAGTAGAGCACATATTGTATGTTTTAAAACTGGGAAACAATAACAATACTCAGAACTAGAGCATATAGGGTATGTTTTAAAACTGGGAAACAATAACAATACTCAGAAGTAGAGCACATATTGTATGTTTTAAAACCTGAAAACAATAACAATATTTACAATTAAAGCGCACAGGGCGCGTTTATGAAACTGAGAAACAATAACGAAAATATAGCATATATATATAGAGAGAGAGAGAGAGAGAAAGAAAGAGTATATTTTGAAACCAGGAAGCAATTAAAGACTCAGAAGTGACAAACCTAGAAAACACTGGCTTGCATCCATTTGGAATAATGTCGCGAGCTTCATCAACTTGCGATGGTTTGAAGTTGCTAATGCAGAAATGCGCCAGAATTTCTATAAACCATCTTCTAATAACCTTAGATAGATGAATCTCTCTATACAAGTCCAAAGTGAATTACTATATCCACCATTTTAAATCTCTTTTAAACAGAAACTTAAATGTTTGTTTGAAAATGCACGTGATTAAAGTTATTTCTTTTCACAGTTTTAAACCTCCAATTATTTTGCTATATATATACACAGTTTTCGTACACGTAAACAATGATGAACTCGTATAGCCACAACTAGCTTGTCTTCTGATTTTCAAGTTGAAGAATCGCCAGTCTTACCGAAAAAAGAAATAAGCAAATCGAATCAGGCATGGGAGGGTGGGGGGCGAGAACAGAGATTGGTTGATTAAGATCCGTTAACTGGATTCTCTGGTTGAAGTTCGTGTTATTCAGGCAGCATGATCTTAGAGTCGATTTTAATTCGAAACTCTGATAATTTAATTAAGAGTTGGAGTAGGAACCGATCTCGATTTGTATGTACATTCAACTCAGACGAAGATCGGTACATATTATTTGACGTAGCCATTTGTGTGTATGTTCAACTTAGACGATCTTGATTTGTATGTTTGTTTGTTTGTTTTTGAATTTACGCGCAAAGCTACACGAGGGCTATCTGCGCTTGCCGTCCCTAATTTAG
>NW_013666217.1:342259-355455 GCF_000517525.1 Limulus polyphemus
TGTTTGGTGGGACGGGTATTCGAACCCACGACCCTCAGATTGCGAGTCGAGTTCCCTAACCACCTGGCCATGCCTTAGTTTGTTTGCTTGAAGTTAAGCACAAAGCAACACAATGGGCTATATGTGCTCTGCCCACCACGAAACCCGGATTCTAGCGTTGTAAGTCCGCAGAAATGCCACTGTGCCAATGGGGGAGGAATCTTAGATGTTAGGGCAGATTTAACTGGTGACATCCATCTCCTCACCAGGTAGCTGCACCTAATTTATCAGTGAAATACTAGAGTGAAGGCAGCTACTCAACACCATCCACCGCCAACTCTTCAGCTACTCTTTACCAACGAATGGTTGGAGCTAAATGATTACCTGAACATTAAATATATAGACGACGTATAGAGGGCGCTTTCACTGTCATGATGCAATAATTAGTAAATCTTTTTTTAATTCGAGGAAATTTGCTTCTGAAAACAACACAGTATATGTTTACTGGACTAATGTTTATTAAATATTTAAGATATTTATCATACTGTATTGGGTGTAGGAATTATATGTAAAATTGTGTAGTGGTTTATATCGAAGAAATTAAGACTACTAAAATACAGTTACTATGGAGATCAAACTAAGTAAACTTCTGATATTTGTTTTTATTTGAGAAACTTCTGTTAATTCTTTTAATTCAGTAAATGAGTAAAACTTATTTCAAAATTTTTTATGATATCCTATTGTTGTACTTAAAATACAAATTCAAATCTATTTTATGATGTCATATTGGTGTATTATAAAACTCGTTTCAACTTTTAACTCGACAAAGACAGTCAGCAACACTCACCGCCTACACGGCTATTCTTAACCGAATAACTTTCGCTTTTATAACGCGCCTATAGCTAAAAAACGAAATAGCGTGGTCAGCGCCATATCGCATGTTTGAACCTTTAACTTTCAAGTCCGCTTGTCCAGCAAGATAACCATTACGTCACTCCCGGCTCAGATACTAATAATTTTAATTTATTTATTTTAACTTGTTGGCAAATACAGGTAAGTAAACGATTCTATATAAGGTTATTGAAATATAAAGTCCAGTGTAACATGAAGCTATTGAGTTAGTGTCGTTAGTTACGGTGGACTTCACATAAAATAGATTACGTCGATTAATAGTTCGTCTGATATATAAAAAAAATGATATTTTTATTCAGCTAGAATTAGTGGAGATTCTTTCTGGTTTGTTTGTTTGTTTGTTATGAATTTCGCGCAAAGCTACACGAGGGCTATCTGCGCTAGCCGTCCCTAATTCAGCAGTGTAAGACTAGAGGGAAGGCAGCTAGTCGTCACCACCCACCGCCAATTCTTGGGCTACTCTTTTCCCAGCGAATAGTGGGATTGACCGTCACTTTATAACGCCCCCACGGCTGAAAGGGTGAGCATGTTTGGTGTGACAGGGATTCGAACCCGCGACCCTCAGATTGCGAGCCGAGTGCCTTAACCACCTGGCCATGCCGGGCCCCTTTCTGGTTTGAAGTTGTACTTTTCGCTGTGTAAAAACTTAAAAATTGAATAAAAACTGATTTTTATAATATACTCTGCTGGCATCAAAGATTTCATTAGATGAGACAAAAGCGGGGAAAAAAATCCTGTGATGTATAGAAGTACCAACAATAAAAACTTCTTTTGTACATTTAGTGCTCCCTCTCTTTTTTTTTCCCATATGAACTGGAAATGACATTGATAGATGTTCACATGGGTAACAAAAAAATGGAAGGAATGTAACTTTCTTAATTATATCCACTAGCTTTCTGGTAACGCACATTTCTATGTATAAATCTTTATGTCTGACATTTATTGTGGTTTGTCTTCTATTCAGCAATCAAACCTTTAATAAACCTACACGAATTGTCTTTTATTATTTTTATATTAAATGGTAGCCAACACAGCACCATAAGATGTATCTCTGTTAGTTTCTGTTACCCGGGGGTCAGCGATAAATTTGTAATTTAGTTTATTCACAAAATATGCCACAGTTTTGAAAGTTTGCTTCTGAGCTATGTGTGTGTGGAGAGATGGTTTTGTTTTCTTTCCCCCATAGTTGTTGATTAATTCATTATACTATATATTTTGCATGTCATAAAAAAGGACCTACATTATGCTGTCGAAGGGTTCCTTTAAGCACAAAGATCCACAATGGGTTGTCTGTGGTGTGTCCACCACAGGTATCGAATCATCATCATTATCGTGGTAGGTATTTTGGTTTAAAACCAGAGGTGGTCAGAAACTTGGATTTCTCTTCGTCTCACTCTGGGCTTATTGATTTCCTGGTTATTTTTTTATTGGGAAGGTGGGGCAGAAGTTTACGGTCTTATAGTTCTAAACTATTTTTTTCTCTCTCTCTTTCTTAAGTATACACAGTGATCGTTCCAGATTTTCCCGCGTTTTTTTTCTTCTTCTGATTTCTTTATATTTCAAATGAAGCTCCATCTTTCTATAAATGAACTTAATTGCCATAAAGATCGCGGCTCCTGTTGGCTCAGTGGCAAGCTTGAGGACATAAAACGTTTAAATCCTCGCGGCGGGCACAGCGTAGACAGTCCGCTGAACAAACTTGCGCTAAAATAACAACAAAAAGAATTGGTAGAGTCCTATGAAAATACTTCTAACTCTAGAAAGTTTCGTCATACAGAAAAATTACTCCTCATTGCTAGCAATGCTTGTACGAATATATAAGATACATAAACTAATTTGGCTTCTACAGTGTCTAAAGTATGTAGTAAGCTAAATATATTAAACTTTGTCATGTCGTGTGAATTACTAGAAAATTGAGGATTACATTGAAACTTGGTTCTGCGTATTTTGTGCGTTAAAACGTCAAATAACGAACTTTTATCCTCAGAGAAACGTGACTCAACGTAATCTGTAAGGTAAAACGTTAAATAATGTTTTTTTTCGTGAAAGTTGATTCAATTTGTTTTATATGTTAAAACGTCAAGTATCGAATGTTGAATAACAGCTGTTCGATATATATTCACCATTAATATAATATATAACTTCTGAGTTATTTTAGAATATTTACTTTTATTGTCAAGGTATGTTGAATAACGTAGGATAAGTTTTACTGTAAAACTTACTAGGTTACTCGATGGATCACAGACTGGATGCATGCATGTACCATTGTCTAGTTGGTTGGTGATCGTCTCGAATGGTTTGGTGTTATACATACTACTAAAGACTGGATGCATGCATGTACCATTGTCTAGTTGGTTGGTGATCGTCTCGAATGGTTTGGTGTTATACATACTACTAAAGACTGGATGCATGCATGTACCATTGTCTAGTTGGTTGGTGATCGTCTCGAATGGTTTGGTGTTATACATACTACTAAAGATAATAATAAAAAAATACATTCTTTTAAAACATAATTCTGTTAAAATTGTCACAGATTACAATCAGCTTTCCTTATTGTTTTACACAATTCCTCCGGTGGGTCAGCGGTAAGTTTACGGACTTACAACGCTTAAATCCAGCGTTCGATTCTCCGGGGTGGACAGAGCGCAGATAGTCCATTGTGTAGCTTTGAGATAAACCAACAACAACAAGTTCTACATAACTCAGTCACCACTGATTGGCTAATGTATACGTTTCACCAATGAGAACACGGTACAGAATTTGAACTGCCTGTACATATCCTAGAACATGGATGATGCTTAAAACAATCTATATGAAATAGTATGGTGAAAATATTATTATAACAAACAATGCTCAAAACATAACAGGCAAAAACTGTTAAAACAGGATATGTAAAGAATAAAAAATACAGTTTTCCTGTTGGCTGTGTAGTTACATCGGCGGCTTTATTTGAGCAGTAATTATAAGTAAGCTATTACAGAATCACGTAATATTGTTAAATGAAACTGAGGGAACTAAAACATACTAATAAATGATAAAATAATTGGCATTACTTAATGTAATAATCACAATTTACACTACAACCTTACTTGGCGAACACTAATTGACTTAGTATTTTCACCACAGCCATACTTGGCGAACTCAAGGAGAGAGAGCCAGCTTCCAAAGAGTGTTATTGAAAGAAATTTAATCCTATGAAGAAAAATAAAAAAAGAACCTTAAACAAATAATATTTTAATAGTTGTCCACCTGGTGTATTATTTTACTCTTGGAGCTTAACATATAAGGGCACCACCAAGATATAAAAAACTAAACTATTCCCAACTTTAATTTGTCATGGCTGATAAATAACATTTCGAGCTGCTCGCGCACATTTACATCCAGTATTTACATTAATAACATTTCGAGCTGCTCGCGCACATTTACATCCAGTATTTACATTAATAACATTTCGAGCTGCTCGCGCACATTTACATCCAGTATTTACATTAATAACATTTCGAGCTGCTCGCGCACATTTACATCCAGTATTTCAAAACATCGTTTCCCAACTATTTTACGGTTGATGAAACGCAGTACATCATCCTAAACAAGAGAATGATAAGAATTATTTTACATCATATATTTCTATTTCATTGTGACAGGCTGTTTGTTTCTGATATTCTCGCAAAGCTATACAAAGGTTATCTACGCACAGCCGTTCCTAATTTTGAACTAATAGACTTGAGTCTCCCCCAGTCGAATAGTGAAATTTCATATTCGCTATTATAATGCACCCACAGCCGAAAGTGCGGAGCGCGATCTTGTGGCAACGGAATGTGAACCATGGACCACTGGATTCAGTGTCAAGAAGGCTAACCACTAAGCCACGGCCGCCCCAACATTATGATGAGTTTTCAAACAATTATGGAAAACAGCATTTTTTTGTTGAATTTTTGCTAGAAATGTTTGTTATTAAGTACAAAGCTACACAATGGGCTATCTGTGCTGTGCCCACCACGGGTATCTAAACTCGGTTTTTAGCGTTATAACTCTTCGGACTTACCGCTGAGCCACTGAAGGTGTTAGAAATATGTAGGTTGAGAATATCTTAAACTCAAAACGTGTAACTCTCTCTGCTTTTACTGTTTTTTTTACATGGTAGTGTAGCTCAGTTACTTGCACTGTTATATAATATTTCTACGTTTCACAATGCAATTATATTCTTAATCTGTTTTTAAATTCAAATTTTTCTTTTCTTTAAAAAAAAAAAGTTTATGGTTTATTGTTACGCATTCTTACGTTAATATTATTTATTTTGGACCGTGAGTTAAATGTATCTCATTCCGTTTCTTTGAATAAGAATCATACATTATTTAAAGTGAAAGAGTTGTTATGAAACTGGTATGTAATGTGGACTTTTTGTTCGTCTGTGTATATGAGTTTGTTCTTATTTTAACGACTTTTGGAGAAACTACAGATCAGCTTATGCATCAGAGTTAAGTTATACTTTTCCTGTGTCTTTAACAATCAGTTGTCTGTTACTAAATATACCAATGAAAAAAATCCTAGCCACCTGAATTTCTTTCTTTCCATAGCCTTAGAAAAAGTAGCTAAGAGAGGAAATATTGTGTGTTTAAGAGTGGAAATGCTCGTTAGTAAGTTTGAACCAATAACTTTATAAATATATATATTATACGACTTAGTCTTAACTTCAAAATGGTATTCCTTCTACATAGTGTATAGTAGAGGATTTTCTCACGAGGCCATCTAGAACAGTGCGTGTTCTCCCACTAAGATAACCATCCATTAATTCAAGAAATAAATTCGCCTGTGCAAAACTACATTGAATTATTTGCTGTGTCCACCGCGGGGAGTTGAACCCTGTACTTTAGCGTTGTAAGTCCGTAAAATTAGCGCTGTTCAACATTAAACGGAACCGAGACTGCTATAGGTCAAAATCACTAGGCGACCCTGTTTATTGGACGTTTATTGTCGAGTGTTGTCGTCTTGCGTCTTCTCATCAACGTCGTCATCAGCCTTGGCCTTTTCTCTGCTTCCTGAACTCCCGGACATCTGCCAAATCTCCACACTAACCAATTAGCAGATATTAATTAACTCTAAAAGTTATTTTAACCCCACCATCTTAGCAAAATTTTCTTTCTCGCGAGCGGGGCGAAGGGGGGATATTAATATCCCTGAACACCTCAGTTTAAGAACGTTCTCTTTACTTTAAAAACTAAATACTTGCCACGATTTTTAGGTTTTTTAGATCAAAACAAACAATTTCATTGGAATATGAGGGTGATATGTAAAGCTAAAATGTATATTTTACAGAATCTTTAAAATCACTGCAGAATAAGACGTTTTCAGTGATATGTAAGAGAAAAGAGAAAATCCCCAAACTGCGTTTTTAATTATCTTCGTTCATTTACAAAAATATATAAAAACGAAAAAAGAAAACAAAAGACATGTAGAGTCAGGATTATTTGTTTGTTTATGTAAGCACAGAACTGTACAATGGGCTATCTGTACTTCGTGCACTGAAGGGATCAACTTTTAGCGTCATAAGCCTTGAAGTTTAACACTTAGTCACCTGGGAGACAATCAGTATAGTTAATCCAGAAAGCGAATGATAGATGAGATGAAAATATACATGCAATGTCTATGCAACCAAAAAGTATTAGAAAATACTGGTCAAAGAAAAAGAGAAACCCTGTTCCAATATCATGTTGAACCAACGTGTACTTTACTCACCTTCAGAATCTTTTGAAGAATAGAGTTCATTATGTTTGATTTTCACAAAATTCTCAAGCGATTTTATCTCCATATCCTTCAAGGTTGAAGATTAAAGAGTACATTATATTGCAGCACAGCCCAATAGCTCTCACTTAGGGTTGAGATCTTGGTATTTCGATAACCAGGAATAATGGCGGAACTCTTGCTCGTGCTCTTCAAACCACTCGGGTTTCTGATGATGTAACGTTAAACTTATGTTACCCCTAAAAATATCTAGAACAAGGGGAGATTATAAAAACGACATTTTGTAAAGCAATTAGTTAGATTAAATTAAGGGTATTTGGATATCTTGATCCCCACCCAAGTTTTGTACTTAACTCTTCAGATAATATATTGAAATGTCGATTTAGCTTGCCTAAAAGTCGTCCGTGGTTTTGGTGTTTTTTCTTGCTTAATTGTTATTCTTTTCATTTCGTTTTACTGTCATAATAAGCCATGAGCGTGGTGAAGAAAAATAATTTTTTTAACACCCTCGATTGCTTTTGTTCCTGAACTCTTTATGAGTTTAGTCGTAGTCATCAAAGTTAGATTAGTTGAGATAAAAGAGAGGTATCGCACTACCGTGTACAAGTGTGTTGATTTTTACGTAGAGTGTAAACGTAGGCCTAAACAATTTACGACAGTTTAAGCTTCTACAAATATTTAAAGAAGGAAATAAACTGTCTCATTAAATGGACATGACTGGAATTATTTTCACGTTATAAATTAAAAGAACTCACAAAAAAAAAAGAACCACGTTACAACAGACAGTCAACAGTATATTTGAGATCATTAATGGTTTCTTTCGACAGATTCTGAGCAAGTGAATACAATACGAGGTGTTATTAAGCCTAAAACAAAGCGTTGTTCGGATTTCCTTATGATACTAAAAATTTTTTTCGGTATTTATATTCTCTTGCAGGAATAAAAATAATTTTCCACTCTCAGTTACAAATATTCGGCTAAAAACATCCTTACCTACCTTTCGTGGCAGGAAAACTGGATCCACTCACATATTTTAGTTTTTGTTGTTTTGTTTGAAGTTAAGCACGAAGCTACACAATGGGCTATCTGTGCTCTGCCCACCACGGGTATCGAAACCCGGTTTTTAGCGTTGTAAGTCCGCAGACATACCGCTGTGTCACTAGGGGACATATTTTAGTGGATCTTACATGTGTATCTGTATCTGGCATAAATCAGATAAATGTGATTGACATTTATTCTTTACGTTTCTCTCTTTTAGAATCTCAAAGAACAAATTATGACAACGAATGTTTGGGTGGAACAGGTAAGCACATTATTTTATTTAATAAAATATTTGTTTAATATCCTGAGTTTAATTAATAATGATCCAACTGACATATACAGAATCTATACAATGACATTAATAATGATCCAACTGACATATACAGAATCTATACAATGACATTAATAATGATCCAACTGACATATACAGAATCTATACAATGACATTAATAATGATCCAACTGACATATGCAGAATCTATACAATGACATTAATAATGATCCAACTGGCATATATAGAATCTATACAATGACAAAGTAGAAAATTACATTTTACCCAAAAGTCTACATCGGTTTCGTACTGGACCACTATTACGACGAATATAAATTTAAACTCACGTTATACGGGAAATATATATATATATACACACACGCGTTTTACCTCAAGAATTTGTAATTTATACGTTAGGCCCACAGACAATAGATCTTGAGTTATGTGACGATTACTAACCTGATTAGACTATACAGTTACCAGTAATAGCCTAATCTGCTTAGTGTTGGTTACCTATTACGGTGAAGTCGAATCGGTTCTCTGCAGGCCTAATTTATAAAATAACAAAACAATAGCTATGTTCCATTGAAAACTTAAAGAAAAGAAAGAATATATTGGACATAATTATTTTTATATTATTGAAATGAAGTCTTTTCAGCAACAAAAATCATGGTGTGAACGTCTTTTCTAAGCTGACGAAACATGATTATATTTAATTATACTTGTCATAATACATTAGTATCAGGCCCATTATAACCATACTTGTCATAATACATTAGTATCAGGCCCATTATATTGTTAACACTACATACTTTATATAGTCCCTTAGGGATTTTCAATAATTAGAAGACTGTATAATAATATTTAAACCACACCACGCTTCGCCAGCTTTGAAAAGGTGTTAAAACCATAATAACTGTTGTTGTAACAAATGGCTTGTATAAATAGTGTTCCAACTATTACTGTATTCATTATATCCCAGTGGGTCTGAAGTGCTCTGAAATGAGCGAAACGCTTCGTCAGAAATGGACATGGCCTGAGTCCGCTTGTCAAGTTTGATCTTGCTAGTTTCAAATCTTTGGAAGAATTTCATGAACAAACATATTTGACAAACACGGCGTACTTTAATATAGGATAACCCTTCAATAAATTAACTAAACCTGGTAATGCATGATTTTAAATTACAATGTACCTCAAGGAGTCCATAAAAATCTGGGGATGACTTTCTGGTGGTCTTATGTCTGAATATTATGTATAGGTATATAAATTATATTTTATTTTATAAAATAAACAAGCGTGCTATTAACCAACTAAAGTAATATGATCTCATTTAGGACAACATAGAAACTGTAAATTTTACGTTTGCAAAAGCATTAACCCTGTTGTATCGTAATGTTCACTCTCAAAGAACCGTATACTATACAGTGCATTTTCTATTGGAGTAAAATCTTAATATTTTACGCACTTACAAAAGTTTTAAAATGATGAAAACTAAACCAGTGGCATGCTGTCTCTGCATATAATCTGTTGCTTAAGTTATAAAATTAGGTATAAGGATGCAATAGATTTCTACCGTATTATTTTAATATAGTATTGTTTTATTTATTAATTATTTTGGTATTACACTTTCCACGTGTTCAGGAAAGTCCTTAAGTAGGTTTCGTTCTAGCAACCTTTGTGCTTATCCCTCAGTAGGTCAGCGATAACTTTATGGACTCACAACGCTAAAATCCTGGACTGGATTCACCGCGTTGGACAGATTGCAGATAACCCATTGCGTAGCTTTGCAGTAAGAAAAAATTGAAAACTTTATTCTCTGTTATTATTTTGAGATAAAACCTGATCTGTCCGTATATATGTGTGAGGTGGGAGGCTACCGATATAAAGCTAAATCATGTGTATGAATACAGACAGAAATTGTAGGCTAGGTGTTTGCCTTTAGGATACAAACTCCCTTAAATATGGATGGGGATAAGCAGTCACATGTGTATCGCTAGTTGCTGTGGGTAAGTATGATGTTATCATTAGGTGTGGTCAATCTGATAAAAATAATCAAGTGCAGTTTAAAGAGAGAACAGCTCAGATCCAGTAAAACCGACTGTCCAATGTCCAGAACAATTACACATATTGTGTTTGTATTATAAATAACAAAGATTGATCACTGTGCCTTACATTTTGTCCAGTCTCTTTATTCTCTTTTCACAAATGCAGTCAATTTCAGATAAATTGAGAACTATTCTGTAATAAATATCTTGTTTGATTCTCCTGCTATTCTGTGGAACTATACATTTGCTCTAAAGAATATCAGTTGAATCCTGGTCATGGCACGAACCTTTTTTTTCTCCCTACCTACTTAGTAGTATTCTCAGATAAAACTGATATTCTTTAGAGCAAATGTATAGTTCCACAGAATAGCAGGAGAATCAAACAAGATATGTATTACAGAATAGTTCTCAATTTGTCTGAAATTGACTGCATTTGTGAAAAGAGAATAAAGAGAGTCTGTGTTTTTGTGTGTCTTGCCTTTTTTCTGATGTGCGGTTTGCTCTTTTATCCTACTTTTTTGTTATCAAGCTTAAAATAAGCTTCATTTTTGAAGAAAGGGCATTTTCCTCAACTCGTAGGACTTACAATCAAAAGGAAGTCTTGTCTCTGAAATTGTTGGGTTTACACAAGAAGTTTTTTTACTTACACATTGGACTTTGTCCAATGCTGCGGAGGTCTATGACTTCCATCTCATTCAACAGCTGACGTCTTAGGACGGAGAGCTGCTGCTGTTGTCTTATCTGATTTGCCCAGAGTGGCGGTGTATGATCTTCTCCTGAAGCTCAATCTCAATGCAAGGAAAATAGGTACAACAGAGGATCATTGCAGTGGTGTGATGTGTGGTGTATAAGACGACCAAACATTTGCCAACCATAATAACTTAACTCCAGCTCTGGTCAAAGCCACCCGAGAAGGGTGAAAAAAAGACTGAGGATTCTGTTGGTAGACAACCATCCATCCACCAACTGGAGCTATCTCACTGACTGAAGAGATGGTGGCCATCAAATGGTGAAGATGGAGAACGAGGGCAGTGATGAGCCTCTCAGAGTTACAAAATATATTGCTATGTTAACTATGGATCGTATAGAGCCTGTGGTGATTGAGAATCAATGGATGAGCTCTTGATGGCCACTCATTGCTCTGTAACCTTAGCATGCTTATCGAGATGTACCTACGCGGACGTCTTGGTGAAGTGGTGGCTGAGAGTTTGAGGGAAAGATTGTGACAAAAATCACCAGTACCCATGAGATAGGTAAAACAGATCACCTCTGACATTCAATGATCCAGGAAAGGAATATTTGGATCATTTCCTAAAGTGTTTCAGGCAGATAACTGTTTGGAATGGCTGGTCTCTAGAATAGCTGCTCAATGCTGGATCTTCAGTCTGGATGGTCAAACCGAGGAGTAACCAACTACTCACACACAGTACGGCAATACAACCACATTGGTATCCAGTAAATTGACGGGCCTCTCATGGTTTTCATGCTGTCCAGATGTCATCCTGGAAGAGAAGAGCAAATCATTTGCTTTGTTTATTGGGTGTTGACCCACTGCTTTTCCTTGTTGAAAAGCAAAATAGACAAGGCTATAAGTTTTGATCATTGACTCAGCTGGTGCAGGATGCCAACAACAAGTGGTGAATGTTATTTCTCCAGCTCTGGGAAGCTAATGGAGCCCAAATCAGGCCTGTTTACCAACATGGACAGTACAATGGATGTTTTAAAAAATATTGTAGTCAGTCCAAATTTTTAGGGTTGGGTGGGTCTTCGTACATGCCTGTCAGAGTTCAATGACGAGAGATAGAGTCCTAGACTGATTCAGGAGTGACCAGAACACTGGTATACTTTGGAGTATGTCAGGCACTCAGAGGAAAACTACCACTTGGGCTGGTCAGCAAAAACATTATTACTTAGAATTAGGATGGTTTCTTTATCACAGTACCAGCTGGACTACAAAACACTTTATGACTTTTATTTTCTGAAGTACTAAGTAGTTTTAGTAGATGAAATATCCATAGGATATTGGATGATAGTTAATAAATTTCACAAATGTAGGGTGGCTGGTATTAATAGATCTAATACCTAGACCATCAACAGTTTGCACATCTGAAGATGGTGGTTAGAAGTTCAAATACTCAGATGAAAGAGCTTTGCAGCCCTTGCTTTCCAACGTTTTGAGGTCATCGCTCATCTGATCTGCCAGAAGTTCTATAGAACATACCACATGGGTTTTGCTGGATTATACTCCATACACCTAAAGAATGTATATAGCTTTTCTACATTCTGTGAAGAAGTCATCTTTTTTCTAAGTGTGCACTGATATATATATATATATATATTGTAGTAGCAGTATAAACATTAACCCTGGCTGCTGAGAATTCTCGTGGAAAGGAGTTAGGTTGGCAGAGTTCTGCCAATTATTATTTGTTTGGATGCCTGAAATGAAAACATGTGTCGAGTTTGATGGTTAATAGAAGACAGTAAAATAGGGAACGCAGATACAGAGTCGTTGAATCAGAAAGTAACCTATAATATTAATAAAGTAATTTGAACGGGAGGGAGAGGCAGCCTGTTATAAGCTATTACTGTATGTACGATCATGTGTAATAAAGATTATGAACATTACATAAACTCTTTCATAAATCTTGAATAACACAAATGAATCGACTACGCATAAAACGTAACAGTTAATCAACTTGTAGATGGAAACAAATGATTTGATGTGGATGTTAACACCTTGTGATATGAGGTTAACCATGATTACTGACCTATAAGGTGTTATTTGAAGATAATTGCACCTTTAAAATTCAAAATATTTGTGAGAATTTTTCAATTTTGACATTTAAATATTTGGCAGATAGTGAATTTTCCTGGAAAGATAAATATAACAAGCTATATATCTGAGAGAAAACAGTATTACCTGCTGTTTCTCGGTAAAAGTAGTGCGGGATATTTCATATGACCCAAAACGCAATATTTATAAGTGAGTAAAATTATAAATAGCAAATGAAATTCACATACAGTGGTTTTTATATAGCATATTAAATTTAAATATGATGTAGGTAATGTTTCATTTGACTATGATGTAAAATTTTCAATCATACAAATTGAAATATTTTATAAACACAGTTTTCTAAGCATTTTCTTATCATTGTTTAAGTACAAGGTGCAGTTAAAATGCATGAAACTGCAGACTGTGAGTGTATT
>NW_013666217.1:356314-361534 GCF_000517525.1 Limulus polyphemus
TCTTCAGTACTTAAAAATTAAAATTAAAAACTTTCGTTAATATTTATCAATTCATCCAGATTGTATTGATAAACATTTTTCATCACCTGGTGGTTAGTATGCTCTGGTTGCGAATCCGATGGTTTACATTTGTTGTAAAAACAAACTCCGCGCTTTGGAGCCGTAGGTACATTATAATAGGAACGAACGCGAAAATTCTAAAACAAACAAATCTTTTATCATAGCTTCCATCCATATATTTAAAACTACCCGCATTTTATGTAAGTATTATCTATAAAGTCAAATTAACAGTTTCACAGAAATATTAAAAGAAATAATATAATTCATACATTTATCGCCTAAGACTTTAATGCGATATTACGTTTTAGAATTATCACGTAATAAATTAAAAGCTTGACAAATCTGAGCTATTCCTAAGGCGCAAAATTATGTTATTATCCAGTTCATTAATTGATAGTAATCTTGCCTATAAAGGTAATTATACTGCTTTGTTTTTCTTGGATGCCAAATATAACATTTTAATGTGTTTGGGAATGTGACCTCATTCTTCCCCGGATTTACTTGATAGTTTGGTTTGTTTTGAATTTCACTCAAAGCTACACCAGAGCTATGTGCGCTAGCCGTCCCAATTTAACAGTTATAGACCAGAGGGAAGGCAACTAGTCAACACCACCGACTGCCAAGTCTTGGGCTACTCTTTTACCAATGAATAGTGGGATTGACCCTACCATTACAACGTCCCATGAGTGCAAGGGCGAGCGTATTCGGTGAAGTGGATTTGAACTCGTGACCCTCAGATTGGGAGTCGAGCGCCCTAACCACCAATCCATGCCAGGCTCTACTCGATAGTTCCTTTCTCATTTGCAGTATCTGCCTATGTGTGCCATAATAGCGGAGTAATTGTTTGCTTGTTGAAACTCGCGAAAAGCAACTAGGGAAACTACCTTTGCTAGCCGTCCCTAATTATAAAGTAATAGACTAGAGGGAAGGCAGCTGGTGAACAACACCCACCGTCCACTTTTTGGATGCTACTTGCTAATAAATAATAGGATTGACAGTCACATTATAACACTCCCACGGCTGAAAGTACGAGCATGTTCGGTGACGGGTTTCAATCCCGTGACCCGGACCCGCAGGTTACTAGTCGAGTGTCCTAACCACCAGGTCATCTTTTCGATCTCAGTTATCGACAAAAGACGTTAAAATTGTAAGTTCTAACTTTCAGAAGTATTAAAGTAAATAACAAAAAAAAGCGTTAGATTGAAACTCTAAGAAACACCCGCTGCATACAGTGCTTGTTCTAAATTTAGTATTACTTTTACAGCTCTCACAAACTTTATTAGCTTTAAAGAGCTGTTTTATCCCCGGAGCTAACTTTCTGACGAAACTCCTTTTTTTCCGGCAGAAACAATGAACTCGTTTTTTTTCCTGATTAAGGTGTACTTTGTTTATAGCTTTTGATGTTATCATAAAGTACAATTCAGCAGAGCAAAGAAGCAAGAACAAGTCAAGAGCAGATAGAAATGTTACGGTATTACAGAAAACAGTCTGTACAGTACGGAAAATAATGCAGTACAGTATAACATAGACAGATATCAGCAAAAAATAGTGTGCAGTTTAAGAAAATTACTGTGGCACAGGAGATGATTTAGAAACACAGCAAAACGTATAATATTACTGTGGCACAATACATGATAGACTAAAAAAGAAAACAGTTTAAAAAAGTTATATTGATTGGTTTAATTGGATCTTATTGCATCCAAAATACTTATGTTCCAGTACTGGGAAGACTACAAACTCAAATGGGATCCGAGAGAGTATGGAGGGGTAGACATGTTGCACGTGCCTTCTGATCACATCTGGAGACCCGACATTGTTTTATATAACAAGTAAGTCTTTTAAGAGTGTTCAAAAATAAATGTGAACGTCTGGAGACCTGAAATTGTTTTGTATAACAAGTTTTTTAAGAGTGTTCAAATATAAATGTGAACGTCTGGGAACCCGACATTGTTTTGTATAACAAGTCTTTTAAGAGTGTTCAAATATAAATGTGAACGTCTGGAGACCGACATTGTTTTGCATAACAAGTAAGTCTTTTAAGAGTGTTCAAAGTAAATGTGGACCTTTGTCACACTATATTGGTAGATTGTCCCCCCCCCTTTATTTGAGGCTAATAAAGAAAAAGAATTAAACTCAATAAAACAGGTTTCTAACTCAGAGTATATTCGTTATCTTGTTTATTTATAATTATCTCTAAACTCTTCATTTAGATATTTTGGCATCCTTTAGTTGCCCTATGAAATTTCGAAATAACTGAATTTTAATAATAATGTAAACAACAGTATATCAGTAGAGGCGCTACAAATCGATGTGATAAATGCTAAGAAAGTTATTTGTCAAACAGTAAAATCGACAAATATGGAAAGAAACATGAATGTGTTAAGCAGTCTTGAACTCGATCTAGGTTCTAATTTAAAGGATCGTCTTGGTAGGATCGATTTAGGTAGAAAACGAGAAATGCGAACATTTATGATGAAGTTGAAAAAAACGAATCAAAAATAGTTTAATAGATCTCTCCACATTATAAGCTGCAGAAATATTTCTCTCAAACTGTTGTTTTCTCAAGACAAAGTCTTTAGCCAAAGAAATGGAGAAGTCTATCTGAGAGATAGAGAGAGATCGCCTATATCGGCGGAACACGAAAAGCATAAAAGCAGTATAGTTTTAATATTTCAAGTGGGTCGGTCGTGGCCTAGTGGTTGCGTATTGGTGCATCGGGTTTTGTATCAAAAAATTTGGGGTCAAGACGTGTTACTGCTGAACATACCAATTCCGCTCTCTCAGTTGTTGACACCTTATAAAAGTAACAGTGATTATCGTTATTCGATTTGAAGATCCTAACAAATTCCCTGTAGTAACAGCTGCTGCTGGCTGGTTGACTTTCCTCTGGTCAAACTTTCAAAATTAGGGACAGCAATGCCTTGAACCTTAAGACTGGACTTAAATGAGTTAGGAAGACAATATGTTTAAACTCATATTTGCAAAAAATATATAAAAATGATAACGAGGAAAAAAACGTTTTATTGGTTAACAAGAACAAACAAAATATATACAGTAATAAGTATGCAATAGAATATACAATCAAATATACTTGTTAAATAACTGTGTATTGTAAATTTAAATTTTATGTTCTTAAAATTGCCTTTACAATTTAATATTTTAGTGCAGACGGAAACTTTGAAGTGACTCTGACCACTAAAGCACAGGTCAACTACAAGGGTCTGATCGAATGGAAACCTCCAGCAATTTACAAGAGTTCCTGTATCATCGACGTAGAATACTTTCCTTTCGATAAACAAACCTGCGTGATGAAATTTGGATCTTGGACGTATGATGGGTTTAAAGTATGAACATTTTGACTGTGCTCATAATTTCTTTCCTAATTCGAAAACTTCAGCCAACAGTTTGTTTTGGTAACTAATGTATTTTCCAATACACCACGTTGCCTTTTATTGGAATTATATTTCATTTCTACTACATAATTACATTTTTTCTTTTAAAGATCGATACCTCAGATAATGATGACGTTTTTAAACAGACTGGTGAAATGATACATTAATGCTAACTAAATATGCCCTTAAATTTAAAACCGTTTAAATTATGCCTACACACACACACACACACAACTGACTATTAAATATAATTTCAATTACCCAGGCTAGCATAACCCAATAACACACGTTGATCAAAGCGTAGATTGAACTGGATCTCCCTTGAACTTAGAATTCGAGATTAAACAATTCTCGGAACACTAAATTTATTTATTAATAGTTGTGATGTTTACTTCTTTGTGACAAGATGTGTTTCAATTGTACTTTTGTTTCGCCAAAAGGTGGACCTTCGTCATAAAGAAGAAATTCCAGGAACTAACAGGGTTGAGATAGGAATAGACTTACGTGAGTTCTATCTGAGCGTGGAATGGGACGTCCTTGAGGTTCCGGCTATTCGCAACGAAAAGTACTACACGTGTTGCGAGGAGCCTTACATTGATATCACTTTCAACATCAGCATGCGAAGGAAGACGTTGTTCTACACCGTCAACCTGATCATTCCGTGCATGGGGATATCTTTTCTGACCGTCTTGGTGTTTTATTTGCCCTCGGACAGCGGGGAGAAGGTGACTCTTAGCATCTCCATCTTGCTGGCTCTGACCGTGTTTTTTCTTCTTCTTGCCGAAATCATCCCGCCCACATCGCTGACCGTGCCTCTATTGGGCAAGTACCTGCTCTTCACCATGATCCTCGTCACTCTTTCCATCTGCGTCACTGTCGTTGTGCTTAATGTGCACTTTCGCACGAGATCTACCCACCGCATGAAACCCTGGGTGAAGCGGGTCTTCATGCAAATGCTACCTCGACTCCTTCTCATCAGGAGACCTTCAGACAATTCTTCAGACTCCCGAAAGGTCATGATTCGGACCTGCAATGGAACAGAGCTCCGTGATTTCAATACACATGGGGAGCCGTTTCCTCGTAGAAACAGCTACGACACAGAATGTGGCTCCGAACTCAATTTTACTGGTTGTAGAATACATGGGCCTGGTGTTCGTCCCCTTGCGCCCATGGGAACTCCCATGACGTCAGAACAAGCCATGGTTCAAGAGCAGGAGAGGACTCCTCCAGGAATTCGAAGATTACATTTTTGTCCTGAATTTGAAAGAGCAATGGAGTCTGTACAATTTATAGCAGATCACACACGAAAATACGAAGAACATATATCAGTAAGTATTAGGTAATATAATTTATTTATTTAATGGGTTATATCGAGTTCAAATTTTGAACGAATTTCCAATAAAAGATTAATACAACCCATTAAGATAAGACAGTAAAAGTCTTAAGTAATCGCCAGGATTATTTGTATTTATGGCAAAGCTTCTAAGGCTATCTACTGCTGACCATAAGTTTGAGCTATTGACGAGAGGGAAGGCAACCAGTTGGCAGCACCCTACCACCTACATAAGTTCAGTATCACTTTTATAATGCACCCACAGGTTAATATGGTATCGTACAGATGCAAATACAGCTCACCAGCTCCGATATCTAAAGATCTACCACAGGATCATCCAGCTCCCCCCCCCCCGAAAATATAGATAAAGCTTATTATCTCAAGTACTCTTATTTTTTTTCAGAATTTCTCTGCCTGTGCAGCTGGATTACCTTT
>NW_013666217.1:362283-370269 GCF_000517525.1 Limulus polyphemus
CATCCAGCTCCCCCCCCCCCGAAAATATAGATAAAGCTTATTATCTCAAGTACTCTTATTTTTTTTCAGAATTTCTCTGCAAAGCTGCACAGTGATTACCTTTCCACATATAAGTCCTTAATTTTGAACTGAAAGACTAGAAGCCAGCTAGTCAGAAACACCCACTGCCTGCTTTTGTTTGATCGAATAGTTGGATTTGACTGTCACTCTTATATAACTATGCTACAAAAGTGCACAGTACATTTTAGTTGCAAAGAGTCGCGAACCGAAATCCTTAGATTCACAGTCCGGGCATGCTAGCTGAAGACCACATCCTTATTTAATGAGTAAGCCATGCGAAGAATTAAAGTATTATTTCAAGTAGCACGATTTGATTACCGAGTGAAAAAAAATTAAGCAGACTTCAGAAATTAACATGCATATTTCAAATTCTATTAACATGAATTTTGTTCATATGATAACAAAGTGCTCTTAGGTTGAAAGCGAACTTCTGCAAGTCTAATTTTGTAGCTTTTTAAATTGGGCAGTCTAGATTATCTGGCTGTAAATGATATACAGTCCTATCTAACAAGCTTTTATGGTCCTTATTGGTTACAATGTTATGTACGTCTGCCTGTTTTTTGTTTTTTTTTGTAATAGGACAACATTTCGGGCTCCATACCTTGGTAATAACATTATTTTGTAATTTTACAAAAGACTATTCATATACCCACTAAACGTACATAAAAGTACAGCTTATTGCCTTCAAACACATTTTGACAAAATTACGTATTTACCTAATAGTATATAAAATGTTTGTGTTCTATTTCACATATAAATAAATGCAATACTCTAAACCGATAGAAATGACAGTGACTCGTAAATACTTCCTGAAGAAGAGACGATTTAGTAATCTTCTCAATAATAAGAGCAGCTGTTTGTGATAATAATTACTAATTGTAATATTTATACCTCATTGAAAAATGTTAGAAAAGTGAACATTTTCTAAAAAAACATATTTGGGGGGGGGAGAAGTACTTTAGTCATACACGACTCATTGCATCAAAATGATTCAATGTACAGAGCTCAAAATTTTCATACATTTTACTGATGTAAACTGTAAATTTTTTATACATTAAAAGTGGTACCGTTTATCGAAAAAATAACAGATTTTTTAAGAACTCCACTTTCTCAGTACTGCATTTAAAAATTACATAAATAAAGATATAATCAAACCTTCACGTACAGCCCTAGTGGAAGTCGTGTTCTTGTTGTGAGGAGAGTATTTTTATTTAAAATTGTGTTCTGTTATAAAGAAATGGTTGTTGTACATACCACAGTTATTTTGTAATTGTCTGAATCCTGAATACTCAAAGTTTGAAATGTTTCAGGGATTTTTGTTTGTAATGCCATTTAATAGAAGGTGCAGGAGTTTGGGTTACCTACATAGATACTGATATACACACACAAACACACACACATACGAACGTACATATAATATTATTACATATTCGAAGAGTTGTGTTATAAACTATTCTAAAATAATTTTTTAAAAGGAATTATTAAAGAATCCAATACATTTAGCTACTATACACTGGGTCATTCATATTCATTAATCTAGTCAACTGTCCTGGGCTAGTCTATAATACAACCATTACAAGGTTTATCTAAAAATTATTTTATTTTATGCAACATATTTTTAAGAACGTTTTATTGTTTTTCTGCAAATTACAAACGACAGGGTTTGCGTACAATTACAATTATTTTGAAACGTGTTTACTAAAAGAAATATAATCATCTTTTACAGGGTATTTTATCGTCTTTCTTAACCTCTATAAAACTAATAAGATTTGTGTAACATTTTCAACTTCTCGTAATAATATTTTTTATCCTAAATTTTCATGAATGTTTTTGATAGACAAAAACAACAACAAAAACTCAAGGTCAGTCACCATGTTTCGTTACACTACTTTCAGATGAAAGAAGACTGGAAATACGTTGCCATGGTATTGGACCGTCTTTTCCTCTGGATTTTTACCGTGGCTGTCCTCGTGGGCACTTGCGGTATCATTCTCCATGCGCCAACGCTATATGACAACCAGGAACCGATTGATATAAAACATTCAGAAGTAGCTATGGCAACAAAACATCATAAACTATTTTACTCGTGAATTATTTAATCGGAAAACCTTCAGTTCATTTTGAACCAAAGCTTAAAAATCGGTATATAAAGAAAATTAAAATAAAAAACAGGCCGTTAAAAGCCTGGTTAAAGGATATTAAACGATTCTTGTGAGATGCAAACCTGTGCTTCCAAGCGTAGGTATCATGGTGTTGTGCCCCTGTAAGGTGTCAGTTGGTTTAAAATAACTGGTGTAAACATGCTTCGGTGCGGGATATGGATAAACACTTGGAGTCAAATGGTATTACTGACTGGAGAATGAGAGTTATGATGAAATTCACACAGAAAACACAAACATTCAGTTACATTAAAATATTGTTTTTATTAGCTGCATTATGACATTAACACAATGATTGACTCAACAGGTGTAATTCCTGAAAGGTGCTCAATTGTTGGTTTGAATTTTTTTACCAAATATGGCAGCAAATTCGTCTATAAAATTCCCCCTTTTAGATTCAAGATTAATTAGTGAATACCCTTGGCACGTTTTCCTTCAATCGAAGAGCCGTGACTGGAAACTGGTCCTCAGTTCTTTTAAATCGATCTTCTTGTAGTCCGTGTAAATACGTATAATTGAATAAATCTTTTAGAAAGATTTATAAAGATTTCTTGTATTGCTAATTATTAGGATTGTCTGTATTTAGGGTTCTGCAAACGAAACTTTACTATTAAATACCTTTTTTTTCTCTCTCTCTAAAAACGAGACGAATAAGTTTGTTTGAGACGTAAAATATTATCTGGTGTTCTTTCTATAACCTGTACAAAATATATCAAATTGGTTATTTTTATGATGATAATTTCTATGGACTAGATATAGAAAATTCACACTGACATAACAAAAACAGTACGTTGTAATGGAGATGAGTCACGAGAGTATTTTGTAATTTTTCTTTTATTCAGTTTTCAGAAAGAGTTTGAGGGTTGGTACTAAATGAATTACATAGAATAGCGTTTACATGTTTACTTTTCTGTAACTTTGAGAATCCTCAGTAAACATCTCAAATACGATGTTGACAAAAAATAATATCTGAGATCATTCTGCTATTTAACTGAATTATATTTTATAGTATAAATATAGAAAGATAGTGAGTGATTTGCATATAAGTTATATATAACGTGTATAAAGGCTCTGATGCAATTCATGTTCGTCATGAATTTGTAGTTTTCTGACTTTACAGTCAATTAATGACAAAACAATCTCAATGGTGAAGGTGACTTCGCAATAAACCTTGCCAGTTTTGTAAAACTCTTATTAGATTAAACTACTCTAAGTCTTAGGTTCTTATCTGGTATATTTCCAGTTCCTCCACAAAGTTTCTTGGATGGTTTTAATCAAAAAGCGTTGTAGCGCGTTAAAAGAAGAATAAAACGAAGTTACTTACAAAACACCAGGAAGTGTGTTTGCTTTACACTGATTACCTCAAATGATATTTATTGCTATACGTTATGCGACGTCTTTGGTGTCCTATCTGTGGGAAAGGTGTAAACAGTCTAGGTTTTGTCGCATAATTTTGTTTGATATCCATTGATAAAAAAACCTGTGCTGGTGAATGACACCATAAGAGCCGTTCTTACATAATATTTAAAAATTATCCTGTAGATGACGCTTTTACTGGTCCAAATTGATTTTTAGATGTTTATGTCATTAATATATTAAAACTGGAAAAGTAAAACACAGAAACGGTTCAATTTCATAATCCTATTAGCCCAAGTTGTTTAAGGTTTCTGTCTGAATTGAATATGCGAACTTTTATTACAAAGAAATGAGCGAACATTTTGTTTAGGACATTAATTTATTACCTATATTAACCGAAGGCATTGTTAAAGAGTGAGTGTACTAGTATTTTTTATTGTGTAAGTTGTCCCCCGGGTAGGTAAGTAGTTATAATTCAGGGATAGATTCTCTGCGATGGACAGAGCACAGATTACCCTATTTTTATTTTTAGGTCTCTATTGGATTAACTCAAATAATTAAAGATTATGAAGTTAACGAAGTTTTAAATGTTTATTTTTGTTATGTTTGTTGTTAGAGGAAAGCAGTACTGAATACAACTGGTAAAGTATAAGGTAGGTAATGTGGGCCATAAAATACAGAAACTTAAACATTAGATCGGTAAAGTGGATCATGAAATACAGCAAATTAAACAGGGGGTCGGTAATGTGTATCATGGAATACAAATGGTTTAATACAGGATTGGTAACGCAGGCCAGAAATACAGCTGGTAAATACACGATCGGTATTGTGGATCATGAAATATTACTTGTTAAACACAATATGGTAACGTGGACTATGAAATACAATGGGTTTAATACAGGATCGGTAACGCAGGCCAGAAATACAGCTGGTAAATACACGATCGGCAATACAGACCATAAATAGCTGGTTAAATGCACGGTCAGTAATACAGACCATAAATAAAGCTGTTGTAAAATCAGTCATATTTAAGCATCAGAAATATAATAGTGTCTAAACAAAATGGCTAACCTGTAGTGTGATAATGTAAAAGTTCAAATCCAGAATGTTTCGTCGTTTGGAAAATTACAAGCTGATCAATTACGAGCTGATCAATCCGTTCCCGACATAATGATCTATTAAGCAGCTTCTACACAGATGCTTATGGTTGGCCATTATCTATACTAAGAAATGTTCAACTGAAAATAAATTTATACTGTAATTTTTTTTACATTGATTTTAATACTTAAAATAAAGCATCGCTCATTTAAGTTTTCACAGCGAATACAAATGCTTTGTTGAAACAATCAAGTTTAATTTTCAGCTAGTAACAGAATCAGTTAATTGTCATTTTGTTCCATCGAGTCTTTTTCAATGAAAACTACTTTTTTAAGTCCACACTTTTATTAAACATATCTGGTAAACGTAGTATTCAAATCTTACTCGTCAGTATTTTGGATATGGCTCCGAGAACTTACTGTTATATTTCAAGCACGATTTAGATGAGCATGGAAACGTTGCTGATGAATTAAGAGCTGTTTTTGAGAGATATATTTTAACGATCATGCGGAATGAAAATAATAAATATAATTACGTTTGTAAAAATGTAGCATCAGGTGTGATGCCAAACACCTTGTGCCTTTGTTACTCACCAGTCCAGTGGATACGTTTAGTTATTTGGTAAAAAGAAAAGTGCTCTTTAACGACATAGATATGTATTTCATTTAATAATCAAACTAATAAACTCAAAACATCTGTTATCTAAAAAAACAATATACATTCTAGCTGTATCAAACAATTTTCAATGCGACACAAACTAGTATACATTTTTTAAAGAGTACAAACCATACAGTATTTTAGTAGTCTACTAGCCAAAATCAGCTTGCTATTTAAGTATGTTAAAATGCTCACCAAGATATCAATATTTATACCACCAATTCCTCGGGAACTTAGCGGTAAGCTTCAGGGACTTATAACGCTGAAATTCAAGGCTTAAGCCCTGCGTCGAACCCAACGCAGATAGTCCATTTTGTAGCTTTGCGCCAAAATCAAACAATAAATATCCTTTAAGTATGAAGTTTGTCAATTTCTGATGTTTCGCAGCACAGATACGTGTAGTTTTCAATACTAAGTAAAGAGCTCAACTAAATTAGTTTTCACAAGGATGTAAAGTTTTGATTTTATCAGAAACTCAAGAAGAAATTGTGTAAAAAGATCCTAATTGATATTCCAAATAAATCGCCAGGTTAGAGAGTATACAAGTACTTTAAACCGAAAATATAAATCGCCAGGCTAGAGAGGATACAAGTACTTAAAACCGAAAATATAAATCGCCAAGTTAGAGAGTATACAACTACTTAAAACCGAAAATATAAATCGCCAGGTTAGAGAGTATACAAGTAATTAAAACAGAAAATATAAATCGCCAGGTTAGAGAGTATACAAGTACTTAAAACAGAAAATATAAATCGCCAGGCTAGAGAGTATTCAAGTACTTAAAACAGAAAATATAAATCGCCAGGTTAGAGAGGATACAAGTACTTAAAACAGAAAATATAAAGCGCCAGGTTAGAGAGTATACAAGTACTTAAAACAGAAAATATTATTTTTATTCTTTATATATACACTCTCAAAAGCAGTGCACCGTGAAATGTCTGAATGCATCATAAAAATTATGTCATTAACACCAAGAATCTCAAAAAGCTTTCCTCATAGCACGTGTAACGTGATTAAAGAATGCAAGAACCAGTTCCGCTGTTCTATTTCGTCCTTTTTACTTATCACCTTTTTTTCGTTTCTTCGGATGAAGTTTTATTGTTATTCATACGTTTCTCTTTTGTAGTTAAAGATGAAAGAAACTGTTGGCATGTGAAAAAAAAAAGAATTACAAGGTCTTTAGAATCTTTTGCGGACAAAACATGTAATAACTCATACGTTGCCTATACATTTAATCAGAACAGGTTCATTTCTTTCATTCAATTCGTTGATTTTTACCTAACTCAACATGGGCTAACTTCCAGACAACTCATTATGAGTAATAAATCATATTGATGAAATATAGCTTTTATTCTGTAAGAACGTATGATAATCCAAAAATAACTAGACTGTGTGTATTGCGTAAGCATTTCATTCTTAACTGGCCAAACCATACTATTACTAGAGAATCGATGTTTTACACATTTCATTCTTAACTGGACAAACCATACGATTACTAGAGAATCGATGTTTTACACATTTCACTCTTAACTGGTCTAATATGGGACGTCCATTAGAAACTTCAAATTAAGGAGAAAATAAATATAACGTTTTACTGAAGTGTCTGAAGAAGCGTTATTATCAGCCTGAAAGCTCTGGCTTGAAACCAATTACAGAGACCGAATGGCAGCACTGCCGACTAAACGTTTCCTTCAAAACCTTCAACGTTCCGACTGTGTAACTAAAGTCTTACATAAAACACTGTATACATCGCCCCCTTCCGAGGCTTTTGGGTTTATATCTTTATATCGACAGCATTTACCGTGTTATATATAACTGTGAACCACTATAGAGGCAAGATGGATAGATATCTTGCTAACCTCTTGAATCTCTGTAAGGTACAACCTTTCATTCTCTTGAACGAGCACTTTAAATGGCTAATAGGGTGGTGCCTTCTCCAAAAATCCACTAGGGGGCGCTGTACACTGAATGGTAATCTCAGTGTAACCTCTTCTCTGTGACCCGAAAGAAAATTTAAAAACTACTGGATATTGCATGTAAGATCTCCAAAACATTGTACCCATTTCTTTTTAGTTTTGTCTTAGACGTGATAAGTTGAGATTTAAAAAAAGTTATCGCGTTTTCCTTTTTAATCTCTCCTCGTTCTTCAATATCACAAACCCAGGTACTGAAAGTGTTTTTTATATTAGTGGCTGAGTCCCCTGTCTATATTGAACTTTCAGAGTGATAAGACGCTCCTAAATGTAAGAAATAATAAAAAAACAAGAACTTGTGGTTTATTTGACAGTAAAATATTAGTGTCGAATACTTCCAAAACAGATTGTTTTCTGTAATGTCATTTTATGTGTTATTTGTAATAGCTTAACACAGAACTTAATAAAGATATAACATAATATTACACCAAGACCCCTTAGTATGATATGCTACTGATATTTACGTCGGAAAGAAGTAAAAAATATATTAATTCATTAAAAATAGTCAATCACATCTGTATGTACTACTTCACAAAACGCGAATTTATACTGCTCTTTATTTTCTGTACTGCAGTTCTTTATACACTCTAAGAAGGTATAAAATTATCTACATTTAGTTATTTAGACCATCTATATAGATTACGTACTACTTCACAAAACGCGAATTTATATTGCTTTTTATT
>NW_013666217.1:371191-373447 GCF_000517525.1 Limulus polyphemus
TAAAATTATCTACATATAGTTATTTAGACCATCTATATAGATTACGTACTACTTCACAAAACGCGAATTTATACTGCTTTTTATTGTCTGTACTGCAGTTCTTTATACACTCTAAGAAGGTATAAAATTATCTACATATAGTTATTTAGACCATCTATATAGATTACGTACTACTTCACAAAACGCGAATTTATATTGCTCTTTATTGTCTGTACTGCAGTTCTTTATACACTCTAAGAAGGTATAAAATTATCTACATATAGTTATTGAGACCATCTATATAGATTACGTACTACTTCACAAAACGCGAATTTATATTGCTCTTTATTGTCTGTACTGCAGTTCTTTATACACTCTAAGAAGGTATAAAATTATCTACATATAGTTATTTAGACCATCTATATAGATAACGTACTACTTCACAAAACGCGAATTTATATTGCTCTTTATTGTCTGTACTGCAGTTCTTTATACACTCTAAGAAAGTATAATGTCCAGCACCGATTGAACGCTTACGCAGAATCTATATGATCTTAAAAAGCGTAATTACGGACGTCCAAAATAGACTAAATGATTAATCGGGATCTTCCTGGTTAGAATAAAGCCTTCCAGTCTTTCCCCTTGATGATTGATTGTGAGGACTTTTTTTTTTAGTTATTGTTTAACGAAATCTGTTCTTCATTATCGGATCTCGAAGGCAAATTTTCCATGACTTTAATTAAGTCGCGTAAACAAAGCTCGCGAAGTTTTGGAATTGTATAAATCACTCAGGTTTTATAAATTACATTGTTTTCTTGTTACTTGCCGTACATATGACGATTTGTAACAGGCGTTTCAGAAAAACTTTTAGTAAGTAATAATTAACTTCTAATCTGAGTAAGCTACTTAATTAGATCAAAAATGGAAATCAACCACATAGATTAGAATGTATTTTTCATGAGTTGGGTATGTATTCTCCTGTTAGCGACATTTTCGTCCGTAAACCCAATAATACCCACGAGATATATTTCTGCTAGCCAACTAACTCTGGATCCGAAACATGAATTTTTAGATTTGACATTTCTGACTTAATGGGAAACGTCGAATTTACATAGGCCAGGGTGTAACCTAAGGATATCATCTTGCCTACCATTGCAGGACGCCATCTGCTGACATTCTTCCTCAATGTACAGCGTTACAGTCATGCCTCTCCCTCCTATTTTCAGAACAAGTATTATCTCTATAGAACTGCGAATGAATAAATGCAAATAGAATGATATCAACTTAATTTCCTTAATTACGTGTTATAACAAAACTGCACAGACTTACATTAAACGAACTGTTTTCAAACATTATACTTAGTATGCTTGCATACCTTATAGTAAGTAAACAATACAAAATAATTTGTATAATGAAATATGATTATACACAATAAAATGTAATGTAAAAATAAATGATATATTAAACATTCTAACCAACATCGTTGTATACACACACTGGTTACTAAGTTTAGTTGGGTAAACGGATGAAATTATAAGTGTATGTATACACGCACACACAAATGATTATGAAAGAAGAAATCAGTAGGGGGAAGGTGATGTAAGGCGGCTACTTTAAATACGGTTTTCACTAAATAAAATAAATGCTCTGAAAACGCAAAAGGGTTTTATTATAAGTAGTATTTCTAGTTAAAACAAAGATTGGACATAGACCTTTTCTTGTTGTTTGGACCGTTTTACCTATGGGGTTGAATTGAACGAACCCCAAACATGGGGTAAAATGACCCTCCATCTAACTCGTAACAACTGCAAGTTAAAATGAATACTGAAATTACCAACTGCATTAAGTCACTTAAATCATCATTTAAAAGCTCACGGCACGGATCGGGAAGGCCCTACGCTTTATGAAAGCTGCTCCATTATCTAGGACAATGGGGTGAAATAGGACAATAACGTACATTGCGACCGAAGTCTATGGCGGAAATATAACGCCATTGGTGTGGGGTAAGACGGCCCTCGGCTGTGTCGTCTTACTTTAAACCACTTATCGTAAAGCAATTGCATGTTATAAGAAATCAAGAAAAATGAATTGAAATTTTAAAAAGTTAAATTCCCTGAAATATCTACTTTGTGACCATAACAAATTCTTAAGTGTTTATCTTAGATCAAAACTCTTCAAAAACAAAAAACAATGAAGTCTAAATTCACGCCCGTCTGCAAGTTTGTTTATGCATGGAGTCACGTGTTTGTTTGTAATTAAGCACAAAGATGTACAATG
>NW_013666217.1:374307-375618 GCF_000517525.1 Limulus polyphemus
CTAGCGTTGTAAGTCCGAATACGTACCGCTGCGCTACCTACTGGGGGGGGGCGGAGTCACGTGAACAATAGTCAGATATAATCCACTCTTGATAGCTGCACGTCATAGCTGGTGACCATTTTACCGAAGGGGACCGTCTTACCTCAAATTCTCTTACTCAGCTCATGCAGAAAACATGACTTTTTGTTGTTGTTGTCATAGTAACGACGTTTACAAAACATATGTACCATTTCATAAGAATGTTGGCCCAACAGAAGTGATTTCTAATAGTTTTATTGTGTCCTATTACGAATTTTTCTTAGTTTCAGAAAGCAAATATAAGAAACTTTTAATAAATCAAAATCTATATATATCAGAATATTTGTTTGTTTATTTCGCCCAAAACTACACAAGGGCCACTTATATGCCCTAATTTTGAACTGATCGACTACAGGGAAGGTAGCTAGTTAACAATACCTACTGCTAACTCTTGGGCTACTGTTACTGACCGAATAGTGGGATTTTACTCCTATGGTGCACCCACGGTCCCAGAATGCCATATGCGTTTCCACGGCAACAAGAGGCAAATTGTGAATTCTCAGATTCCTAGTCCGAGCACGCTAAAATGAGACAATTCCCAAACAACAGGAGTGTTGAATTAGTTAACTTCACAATTGTAAATCGACCACATTGACGAATAGTCGTAAGAGTTTGTTTGTTTGTTTTCAAATTTGGGGCAAAGCTACACGAGGGTTATCTGCTCTAGCCGTCCCTAATATAGCAGTGTAAGACTAGAGGGAAGGCAGCTAGTCATCACCACCCACCGCCAACTCTTGGGCTACTCTTTTACCAACGAATAGTGGGATTGGTCGTCACATTATAACGCCCCCACGGCTGAAAGGGCGAGTATGTTTGGTGTGACGGGGATTCGAACCTCAGACTGCGAGTCGAGTGCCTTAACCACCTGGCCATGCCGGGCCATTGATTTATGAAAATGACACATGATATTATATAAGTAACAAGTTAATTAAAAATCCCAGTTAAAAGTTAATACAGTACAAGGATAATCGAATTAAAAACCACCTAATATCAAGTAAATAATATCCAGAAACAGCTTTCTGCAATACTTGATACACGAGAAACTACAACCTCTATATGACGTCTACACGCAGCTTTCTGCAATACTTAATACACGAGAAACTACAACCTCTATATGACGTTTACACGCAGCTTTCTGCAATACTTGATACACGATAAACAACAACCTCTATATGACGTTTACACGCAGCTTTCTGCAATACTTGATACACGAGAAACTACAACCTCTATATG
>NW_013666217.1:375676-380598 GCF_000517525.1 Limulus polyphemus
GGTTTCGATACCCGTGGTGGGCAGAGCACAGATAGCCCATTGTGAAGCTTTGTGCTTAATTACAAACAAACAAATAGTAAAGGTGACGTTATTTTATACAAATAAATGTTATTACCTTATCTCTTTCATTGCGCTGAATAACTAATTATTATAATTAATTTCGAATTTCCGTTTGTTGGTGATGAACTCCCACATTTTCAAGTTATGTGTAAAATCTTATCTGTTTAATCTAAAACTCGACTTCTTTCATATATAGTTCATTTCTAGTTCCTAAAAAACCTACAGACACCACTTTTATGGAACATGGATATTACTAAACACCCATAAATAATTCGTTAACTTCAAAATTTATCTGCAGTTTACCACGAAATAAATGGTATTTCTCCAGATTCACAAAACGAGCCATAGCTTACACTTAGCTATCTATCTGTCTGAGCTCTAGCAGCCAAACCTTTAAATAGTGGAACCTCAGTAGCTCAGTTCTAATTTACACGCAGCTTTCTGCAATACTTGATACACGAGAGGATTAAAGTTTCCCTATCTACATAATCTTTTAGATATTTAATTTACTACATGAAAGAGATGCTATAACCCTTGTGTCTCCACACAGTTTTTGTATCTTTATGAAAGCTTATTTGTTAAATTTCATGCAGAGCTACTTGTGGGCTATCAGCGCTAGCCGTCCATACTTTCGAAAAGATAGTCAACATCACTGACCGCCAACTCTTGGGAGTCTCTTTACCAACGAATAGTGGTATTGACGGCACATATAACTTTCTCACGGCTGAAAGAGTGAACATGTTTGGTGGTGGGACTCGAATCCG
This sequence comes from Limulus polyphemus, assembly GCF_000517525.1. Classification (NCBI taxonomy): domain Eukaryota; kingdom Metazoa; phylum Arthropoda; class Merostomata; order Xiphosura; family Limulidae; genus Limulus; species Limulus polyphemus. Next base: position 376,501 of record NW_013666217.1, read on the forward strand.
CGTTCCACAGATGGCAATTCAAGAGTCTTAACCACCACGTTATTCCAGGCCACCACACGAAAGCATCCAAGCCCATGTGTCTCAACACAGGTTTCTTTGATACTTACTTAACAATCGAGAAGCTACTGCCACGTGAGGTTTCATGACACCTGGACGAGAAAAGGGAAAAAATATATTAAAGAAATAAATATTTCTACCTATTGTCACATTCTCATCTCAAATCCACTATTTTCAAGACATTAAAATTAATGTATTCAGAGAGACATTTTGCTCTATCTACAAAGTGTTTCATTTTGTTTTAGTTATTTTTATATTTATGCATCATCATAAAATAATTATTTAACGTTAAAATTGTGAGAAAAACGACGTTTATTTTAAGAGTTATACCAGGTTTATGACGTGACTTTCCAGTGCGTGCTATTGATTGGATAGAATGGTGTCACGCGTGTATACGCCGATAAGTTGCCTATAGTCTGGAAAAGCGCTAACTAAGGGGAGAAAAACACATATTTTGATTATTCGAGCTAGTTTTTCATGTTGTTAGCGTTTTAATCTGCAGGTATTTATTAGTCTCATAGGTTAAGTGCTAGACTATCGTTACAGATAGCCGACTACGATTGCAGCTAAGAACTAAAGCGAAAACAAAAAAGGAAAAACGTTTTAACCAGATATTCCAAAATATTTGTCAAACGGCCAATTACGCTTACAAAAAATAAATACGAAAAACATGTAAGAATTAACTTTAATTTTTTTTATTTCAATATACAGTGTTCAACGACGTGCGTTTCAGTGTGAAACGCTCAACTTTCCCATTTTTATTTACTGAAGTTACGAATTGCTGATTCAGTGTACTCAACCTTCATGCTTGGCACCTACAGTATAACCACGATTATGAATCTTTGGAAAGCATTTTGGAACACAAAAATAGCTCAATTAGATATTGTAGATTACGATCGAAAATGGTTGCTTCAGTGAATGTTTGTGTACGCCATGTTTTTTAATTAATGGAGAAGCAAGAAATATAACCTTATAGCCTAGTGAACGGGACGTTCTAACTTGTGCTGTATTTTCTATTACTTTTGGGACACTCTGTAGTTCGATTTTGTCAGAGAACGGATTGAAACAGAAGAGTGCCAGTGTGACATATACATCGTTACCCGAGTACGTCAATAATATTGATTAATATATCCACCTGACAATACTGTCTATGCTCGTTTCTTTTTTTAGTGAAATAAACTATGGGGTTTTGTATCTGTTTGTACACACCAAGAACCCTCACAACGTTTCTGTCTGTTTGCGTGATACATAACACGTAGTGTGTCTATTTGAAGCTTTGGAAATATAAAGAATTAAACTGTATAATTTATGTCTGACTAGAAAGTGTGTGTGTGTATATACATATAAAATCCACGTCATCTGACAACAACAAAAACATATGGAATGCCATTATCTGCAAAATTAAAAACGCCGATACCAGGGGAATATCACGAAAGTCACCAGAATGTTAAGAAAGAAAAATGTATTAAACGTTTGAAATGATTTAGGTGGACATTACAAATATATAAATCGCAGCCATCATTAGGAACTTACTCCTTCTTTGATACCCCCAGTGGCACAAAGGTACGTCTGCGGACTTACAACGCTATGTAGCTTTGTGCTTAATTACAAACAAACCTTCTAGGATACTTTTTTATGACCAAAATTATCGAAATAATGTTGTTGTTTTTTCGGAAAAGTATAATATATTCACTTGTTCCAATTGTTGTTACTGGTGGGTTCAGAATAGTGTCCCAACCCACTAAGTGTCTTCACCCGACGACACTGTTTATGTTCGCTCCTTTTTAAGTGAAATAAACTATGGGAATTTTGGATCTGTTTGTACACACCAAGAAAATCCACAGCCTTTCTTTCTGTTTGCGTGATAAATAACACGTAGTGTTTCTATTTCAAGCTTTAGAAATATCAAGAATTAAACTGTTTGGAAAATAACGATTATTTTCACTGTGACGTACATTACATTCTCTCTTATATGTAGTCCTACTGACTAGAAGGAGTGAAACCAGTCCGATAAATAAATTAGTTTCAAGTGATTAACTGTCATCGTTACAGTGCGTCCACAGCTGAAAGTGCGAGCGTTTTGGACGGCGAATTGGGACTCGCGCCTTGGACCTTTTGGTCCGCAATCCGACACGATAACCACAAGAAAATGCTAGGCCCATTGAACTTAATTTATTTTTCCAAGCACTCAAATACTTTCATTCAGTGTACATACGACACGTTCAAAAGAATAATATTTCTAATAGTCCATTCTTTCTTATAAATTTGGAGCTGCGTATGTCCTTAAACTCATATAAAATTAATTATAGTATAAAAGCACCCCCTCCCAGTGAGTCAGCGGTAAGTCTGTAGGCTTACGACTCCAAAAATCGGGTTTTGATACCCGCGGTTGGCAGAGGACAGGTAACCCATTGTGTAGCTTTGTGCTTAACAAAAACCAAACCAAAACCTGTATAAAAGCCTATCTAAAGTGTATGAACATATATAATTAAACGAAAAGTAATATCGAATACTCGACCAAATAATGTTTTTAACACTGTTGATCTAACACTTTTGAAAATTGCACTATAACTTTGATTATTCTCTGATATCTAGGTATTGGTTTCAGCTGTTTGATTTGAAAGGATTCATCTTTATTTGCAACTTCATAGAAGTAATTGCTGTTGTATGAAAATTTCTTAAAGAGATTATCCTACTAAACGTTAATGAAAGTTTTGAAATGGAACACGATAGCGTTATATAATAATCAGCAGGTATAGTTGCAACTTATTCAAAACAGCTAGCATATAATAGTAAAGTCAAAACACACACGTGTAAAATTAGCTTTGATCAATTGAAACGTTTGAGCTTTAATATTAATAACTGAAAGCCATTCATATGTTTTCTTCAAAATTCGAAAATATTATCTAGAATAATGTGATGAATACGAATATTAGACATTAAAATAAGTAATAAGACGTAATGTAGGTAGATGAGCAAAGTTTTTGGTATACAATTTTACGATTTCAACAAAATTTCCGAATTACAAGAAATTAAAACATTTTTAGAAAATATTTATTTTTTAAATTAACTTGTTTGTTACTTTTTTTCATCATAGACATTTTTTCAAACATGTAGGCCTAAAATTGTCATTAGGCCTATTCGAACTTCACGGTTTCTTAGGTGGAACAAGATACACCATGGAGGTTTCATATTGCACACTTACGTGTTTTTGCATGAACGTAACAACAAAAACTGGAAAATGTGCATTAGAGGAAGCTTTGTAATACAAAAAGCAAATCCTCAGGTGATAAGGTATTCAAAATGTTAGCATTTGATATTTACGTTTGATTGCTTGAATGCAAAGTTACAAGCTATTTTCGCCGTGTCAACCGCAGGAATTGACTCCGAATTTCTGGGTTATAAGCACTAAAAACGTAATATAGAGGTGTAGTTTCTCTCTCGTGTATCAAGTATTGCAGAAAGCTGCGTGTAGACGTAATATAGAGGTTTTAGTTTCTCTCTCGTGTATCAAGTATTGCAGAAAGCTGCGTGTAGACGTAATATAGAGGTTGTAGTTTCTCTCTCTCGTGTATCAAGTATTGCAGAAAGCTGCGTGTAGACGTAATATAGAGGTTTTAGTTTCTCTCTGGTGCAGCAAGTATTGCAGAAAGCTGCGTGTAGACGTAATATAGAGGTTGTAGTCTCTCTCTCGTGTATCAAGTATTGCAGAAAGCTGCGAGTAGACGTAATATAGAGGCTGTAGTTTCTCGTGTATCAAGTATTGCAGAAAGCTACGTGTAAACGTCATATAGAGGTTGTAGTTTCTCTCTCGTGTATCAAGTATTGCAGAAAGCTGCGTGTAAACGTCATATAGAGGTTGTAGTTTCTCTCTCGTGTATCAAGTATTGCAGAAAGCTGCGTGTAGACGTCATATAGAGGTTGTAGTTTCTCACTCGTGTATCAAGTATTGCAGAAAGCTGCGTGTAGACGTAATATAGAGGTTGTAGTTCCTCGTGTATCAAGTATTGCAAAAGGCTGCGTGTAAACGTAATATAGAGG
>NW_013666217.1:381433-388875 GCF_000517525.1 Limulus polyphemus
CTTTACTGTTTAAGATAGTTATATTTTTTTTATTTCCACCGCTGTGCCACTGGGGGGGGGGAGACCTTTACTGTTTAAGATAGTTATATTTTTTTTATTTCCACCGCTGTGCCACTGGGGGGGGGGAGACCTTTACTGTTTAAGATAGTTATAATTTTTTATTTCCACCGCTGTGTAACTGGGGGGGGCACCTTTACTGTTTAAGATAGTTATCATTTTTAATTTCCATTTTACTGCAGTAATCTGGAAAACCTGCTACTATTTTAACTTAGATAATGGGAATAAAATGTGTCGCCAATGCCTTACGTTACTGTGCTAAAAACTTGAAAGCCAAGATTTAAAAGACATTATAAAAAATACAATTTTCGAAAATCGTCAACCAGTCAAGTACAACGTCCGTGTTTGTTTGTTTTTTTCAAAGAAATATCCTTCAAGAAGTTATCATCATCGCAGGATAACATCTACCACTAAGAACAGTATTAAACATCATTGAATACGCGGCCGAAAGAGAAACCTACAGATTAGTCTTCGGTTTTGAAGAGCAAATTTTTTTATATCATTATTTACCCTTAAGCTCACTTACAAACGATCAATCTTCTACTGTGTACTGAAGAGTTCGACGTTGTTGTTAAGAAATACGTGTTAATCTCTTTTATACTGACTTGTCTTGATAAAAAAGAAAACAAATGTTGTTTCCTTCTTGATATATGTATCCGTACTCATTCGAATCGCTTTGAGTTTTTGGGTCTTAGTGAGTATTTTTTTTTCTGTAGGCTAAATAAGTTATATTTTATAATACCAGGTGCGATATTTAATTTTTTTATTGAACATAATGGTATATATAAAATTAATTAAGACTTCTCATTCGACAAATAACGTCATTCTAATACCAATAAATAAAGATAAATAATACAAATTTATAGTCCTAGCGCCAGTAGTAATTCCTACCTTTAGTGCTACGTTTATTCTTACACCTAAAATACGGTATTCTATTTTTATATAATAAATCAAGCACCATCCGCCCACCCCCACCGGCACTAGGATATAAACTTGAGGCTTATAATGGTAGAAACTAGATAGCGATACCGTTTTGGGCAGATAGCCCATCGAGTAGCTTTGTGCTGAAATACAAACCAATAATAATAAATCAATGTAGCCTTCCTGTTGTACATCTTGTTAAGAAACAGCATGTGCGTAGATGTTTGGATAGCCTTTCATCAACATTATTGATATTACATTGTCCACGAAGAAAACTCAAAATAAGGTTAAAATGTTTGGATAGCCTTTCATCAACATTATTGATATTATATTGTACACGAAGAAGACTCATAATAAGGTTTAGATGTTTGGATAGCCTTTCATCAACATTATTGTTATTATATTGTACACGAAGAAGACTCAAAATAAGGTTTAGATGTTTGAATATCATTTCATCACCATTATTGTTATTATATTTAAGGTCTTTGACTGGGCTGGAACCTAAATATATTTATTATTGCTGAAATTCTGGCCTTTATATTGATTCATTCTCCAGTGGCTCAGCGATAAATCTGCAGGCTTACGACAATATATGTCGGGTTTCGATACCCGTAGTGGGTATAGCACAGATAGCCCATTGTGGAGCTTTGCGCTTAACAACAAAGAATCCAATCTATAGGATGTCCGAAAAGTCTGGAACCACAGGTGATTTGCAGCTTTTCTTAATTTCAGATAAGTGACTGATTATGGTGCTGTCAAAACATGAGAAGGTCGAGTTAATCCTGTTGTTAATCCACACTTGTTTGGAAATACAAGGACAATATGTGAAACACATTCTGTAAAATTCCAGACTTTTCGGACGGGTCTGCATTGCAATAAATAAAAATCACTTGAATATTTGTTTCATGTTAGCTGACGTTAACTGTGGGCTTATTTGTCTTTTACAGAAGTCTCCAACATTAGTTTATACTTTTTTACGTAAGCAATAGACAAATAAACAAACAAACAAACACACACACACATAAGGCATTTTCTTTCCATTACATTTAACTAGATGTTATCATCTCTCAACACTGCTGTCAGATGTCCAACATTCTTATAAATTTTTTGTCAATACGAATAACAACAACAACTAAAAAAAAAAATAATTCCGGATTACATTCACTTTCGAGAAGACATCGTAGGTAACTCTTGCTTGGATATTTTGATACCACCACCATTTATGCACTTTTACTGGGATTACATTCACTTTCGAGAAGACATCGTAGGTAACTCTTGCTTGGATATTTTAATACCACCACCATTTATGCACTTTTACTGGGATTACATTCACTTTCGAGAAGACATCGTAGGTAACTCTTGCTTGGATATTCTAATACCACCACCATTTATGCACTTTTACTGGGATTACATTCACTTTCGAGAAGACATCGTAGGTAACTCTTGCTTGGGTATTTTAATACCACCACCATTTGTGCACTTTTGCTGGGATTACACGGTTGTGAACAGGTTTGCAAGTGGGATTCTATACACTTTTGAGAACGGCAGTCTGAGATATTCGTAACAATCACTCATCAATATTTATACAATCAGTTTCTTAAGTACCACACTACCTATTGTTTTCCTATTACAGTTTAGTATGTATTATAAATCGTACTTTCGTACTTCTGTTTTTGCTGAAATTTAAGATTATAAATCTGAAAAAATAAATAAATATATATATATATATATATATACGAAAGACTAGATTTAAAACATAAATCGCTTAGTCATCCCTGATAATTATACAATATTTATGATAAAAACTTTGTTTCGAGATAATTGTGATTATCCTAGCCTTGTTCTATTTATAAATATGTTTCAAAAATAGGTTTATCAAATTGAGTGCTTTTATTTAAAATCTTGTGCTTGAAGTGAGCTCATCTATGATTTATCAGCTGTGCAAAAAAAAAAAAAAGAACATATATTAAGAGTAAAGATATTAAATTTTGAACTCTGATAAAGCAGGCCAGGAATTAAGGGTAGGCAACAAAGATAGATACATAGGGCACCAAATTCCCAGGGTCGCCAGATAATAGGGACGTTACCTTAATTTCTACCTAGTGCACCAGTTAGATATCGCCCTTTCGAAATCTAGGCGTTATATACCACAGGATATAATTTAATCATTAGGTCTAATATTCGAGATAAAAATCACACTAGGCTACAGATACATTTTTTCATGTTCATTATGATTAGCCTATTACGATCGTCAAATCACAGATGTTTAAAACTAACATTTTAGATCTATTATTTGCTCACCACAAGTTACTACCAAGGAGGCATTTCGTTCAATACACAACTCTTTAGCTGGACTGAACATGATTACATCCAAAAATGTACCTAAAATATTATTTTTTACAATCCTCCTATCTGAATGTGAAAAATATGTAGTTTAGTTTGTTTTATCACCAATATTTAGTTTATATTCTAATTTTAATTACATATCTCTAAACCATGAACTGGGTAAGCATAAAATTATTAACACAGAAACGTTGAGGAACGTTATGATTTTATCAAGAATTTTAGTAATTTGATATTAATTCATTCACTTTTAATCTACTTAAAATCTTTGTGAGATTAACTTGTTTTATTAAATTACGTCCAGCCAACTGATAAATATAATATGGATTCTGTTTGTTAGTCAATGTGACGAATTTATTATTATATATTGATTTTAATATCAACGTTTGTGTAGATTAAGTTTATATTTAAAAGCATGCATAGCTTATAGTGTTAAATGTGTATTGCGAAATTCCAGCCTATTCTCCAAAGTTGTAGAAGATTCTCGAGAGCAAGAATCAACAATATATGTGTGTACGTAAACGCTTGTGTTAGTGTCAGTATTGTTAAGTAAAACTGAAATTTCGAGAAAGCCTCCGCACCCCTATAAATATAACCAACGCGACTCGCCAAAAACGTAGTATCTATTATTAGTTTCCTATAGTCAGTGTGCTATAAACTTCGGAAGCTATAACTGTGATTGTTATAACGCTTATCAATCGGAAAACTTCAGATATTTGACCAGGAACATTTACAAAGTTCGAACATTATAAACCATTTAACCTAAGTGGATTCTCATCGGATATTAGTATTTTTACGAAAACATTACCTAACTTCAACGGTGGAAAACTCGGCGTGTGTGGCTGGTAAATAACGAAAGACAAAGCTAGCGAATTGTACCTACATCAACTCGTAATTAACTCGCTCATCGTGAACCCTCCATAAGATATCAAGAAAGTTCCAGACTAGAAAGAAGTTGGTTGTAAGTTTGTGAAACTTTTGTTTATAAAACATTGTTTGAAATAACTATTTGTAATAACTGTTATTGTAATTTGTATTGTTGTGTGTATATTGAAACGTATTTGTGTTAAAAAAAGAAAACTGTGTGTATCAATCTTGTTGGTAAATATCATAAACTGACTATATATCGGCTTTTACTTAACTGCTAGCCCCCCAGTGGCACAGCAGTATGTTTGCGGACATACAACGCTAGAAACCGGATTTCGATACCCGTGGTGGGCAGAGCACAGATAGCCCATTGTGTAGCTTTGTGCTTAATTCCAAACATACAAACAAACTTAACTGCAAAATTCAAAGTACAATTTAACTACTAAATTTAAAGTATCATTTAGCTCAGTTTCAGACCATTCGAAATTCTAATATGTTACATCAACGAAGGTCAGTTATCAGGTTAAGCGTGTTAACGAGTGTGTGTTTTTCTTATAGCAAAGCCAAATCGAGCTAGCTGTTATGTCCACCGAGCGGAATCGAACCCCTGATTTTAGCGTTGTAAATCCATAAACGCATGTTAACGAACTGAAAAAAGATTAATACAAATGTTTCGTTTCTTTAAATGGTTCGTCTTATAATGGACAAAAAGAAAGATTGAAGTATTAATTTAGTATATTCTAATCATCTATTCACAACTGCTATATGTATTTACAATACTTAAAATAAACCAAGTATCTTATGTTTCAACAAAATACATCATTGTTACTTGCGTAAATGGTGGGATAGACTTGTCCTAATGTTTAAGAGAGTCGGGTTGTGGATTCAGGGTTCGAGACGTAACGTCGTTGCTCATGGTCCATACTTTCAGCTGCGGTGCGTTATAAAGTAACATCCAATTCTTGTTCGGACGAAACTATCAAACATGGCTATACCTGAACTCTACGGATTTTTTACCGCTCCGTTTAGCCCACATTTTCATAAGTTCAGGTTGAAAGTTTCTAATTCGGTTGATTTGGTTTCCTATTGCAAAAAAAATAATAATAATAAAATAAAAGCATATAAGTGCCTAAACAGCTATATTTAAAAAACGTATTTCGTTACAGTAATTTTTACTAGTTAAATATAAATAAGCGCTTCTAGGACTTTTCATATATAAATGAAGTATAATAAATAACTGATTTGCCTATACCTTGGTGATACTGGTTAGTGTGCAGAAAACTAAGGTGTCTAAGGTTTCGTTGTTTGCGTCTCGTTATTGCAAAAAATCTCGCTCTGCACTTTGAGGCCGTCAATGCATTATAAGAGTGACGGTGAAATCCGATGTGACAAGAGTAACCCAAGAGTTGACGGTGGTTGGTGTTTACCAGCTGCCTTTCCTCTATTCTGCCCTCCCCAGTGGCACAGCGGTATGTCTGCGGAGTTACAACGCTAGAATCCGGGTTTCGATACCCGTGGTGGGCAGATCACAGATAGCCCATTGTGTAGCTTTGTGCTTAATTACAAACAAACAAACCCTCTAGTCTATCCCTTCAAAATTAGGGATGGCTAGCGGATCAAGCCCTTGTGTAGGTTTGTGCTTAATTACAAACAAACAAACCCTCTAGTCTATCCCTTCAAAATTAGGGATGGCTAGCGGATCAAGTCCTTGTGTAGCTTTGTGCTTAATTACAAACAAACAAACCCTCTAGTCTATCCCTTCAAAATTAGGGATGGCTAGCGGAGCAAGCCCTTGTGTAGGTTTGTGCTTAATTACAAACAAACAAACCCTCTAGTCTATCCCTTCAAAATTAGGGATGGCTAGCGGATCAATCCCTTGTGTAGGTTTGTGCGAAATTTCAAAAAACATAAGATCTTTTACTTTAATCATTCGAAATTCATTAGTGTTGAGTAACATTTCAAAATTCAGAAAGACAATGATTAACCTATAGAAAATTCGGTCTATTGGGCACAGAATATCTATGTAAAAATTGTGATCAGTTACAAACAAAAAGAACCAGGAAGTAGATCAAATATCTGAAGAGGTATACAACCTTCCTACTTACTTTCCATAAAATGGGATGACTCTCTAAATACACTATGTGTTGTTATGAGCACAATATTGCATTAGTTGAAGTATATAAGAAATTTTATGCTACAAGTATATTGTTAGATAAACCGGAAGTGGGGAGATACGTCAAATTGTATTTCCTTGTTTCGAAACAAAAGGCAACTTTACTGTTTCAAAATTTAACATCCCTTCTACAAAGAACTTTGGCAAATATAATTTCGAAGTAAGCAAATAAATGATGTTGGCGCTGTCTTATATCATAGTTTAGGATGAAGAGTTACTCATTCATTAAATATTTATCTAGCCTGGCTTATTAATCTGATCAATAAAAGCCACGGGAAAAATCTCCACAAAACACTTAACAGAAGTACAAAAAGACTTCTATTCTATCAACCGAAAAAAAGAGCCGATTGTTTCATAATTTGAAGACAAATGTCAAGTGTAAGAAGTCAAAACTGAAGTAGAATCAATCACGATAAATAATAGAGTTGTTTGATTTCATTAATATTTTGTTTAAGATTGTTTGGCAATAAATAGGATAACATTTATGGGGAGACGGGTATAGCTAATATGTTAAACTTTTAGCATATAATATTTCCATCTTTGACTGAGTATTAATACCGTTCTTCCAGGAAATATAATAAAACACTTAAATAAAAAAAATGTATTCATTTTTCTGAAGTCTATAACATTTACAATGGAAGTCGTAATTCATTAGTGCAACACTGAATACAAATAACAGTATGCGTCTAACAGTGGATCTGTGGGGCAGCGCTTGGATTTTAATTTAACACAACAGTGAGCCTGACAGTGAAGTTGTGGGTTGTGCTTGGGTTTTAATTAAACATAACAGTGAGCCTGACAGTGAAGTTGTGGGTTGTGTTCGGGTTTTAGTTAGACACAACAGTGGGCCTGACAGTAGAGTTGTGGGTTGTGCTCGGGTTTTAATTAAACACAACAGTGAGCCTGACAGTGAAGTTGTGGGTTGTGCTCGGGTTTTAATTAAAGACAACAGTGAGCCTGACAGTGAAGTTGTGGGTTGTGCCCGGTTTTAATTAGACACAACAGTGGGCCTGACAGTAGAGTTGTGGGTTGTGCTCGGGTTTTAATTAAACACAACAGTGAGCCTGACAGTGAAATTGTG
>NW_013666217.1:389612-391736 GCF_000517525.1 Limulus polyphemus
AAGGGCAAGCATGTTTGGTAAGACGGGGATTCGAACCCGCGACTCTCAGATTGCGAGTCGAGCGCCCTAACCACCTGGTCATACCGGGCCCAAATATTTGTGGACTAAAGAGATACGTTTTTGCACGAGAACAGTTTTATCTCGATTTTTTTGCTATAGATACGATTTCAGCGTGTCATCAAGAATTGGACACCATTTATCAAAGACATAAAATATATTATTTGTTATGGTTTCGATGTAAAATTAAATCTTTAATTCTACAATGTATTATATTCTTTCTATACAATACTTATAATTGTATTTTCCTTATGTTTATTATAATGACGTAATCAATTTATCTTCTATAATGTTAAGCAACAGTGCGTGTAAGATTTTTATACTGTTACAAAACTGGGGTTTTTAATTATTTAATTTATGTAAAAGCTTAAATCTTTGACAGTTAATTTTGTATTCATAATCATTTCTGTATGGTTAATAATTCTAATACGAGATATAAATTTTTGTTCCGATTGTTGCCTGGACACCTGTGTTCTACAGATTAACGAATTTGTATTGCTCAGTACATTGTCGCCCGATGAAGGCTCCGGTAAAAAGTTCGAAACTCGCAAATAAAAGAAGTATATTCTAACGTAGAGAAAAGCCCTTGTATAATTTTACATATTAATTTACCTTCGTTATGAGTCTTCAAAAACAATAAAAACAAGACTTGGAACTATTGGTTTTTCACAAAATCCAAACTCTAGAGATTTGTTTGTGTATGTAATTAAGCACAAAACTACACAATGGACTATCTGTACTCTGCCCACCACGGGTATCGAAACCCGGTTTCTAGCGTTGTACGTCCGCAGACAACCGCTGTGCCACTGGAGGGCAAACTCTAGCAGATCATAAGCCTTGTAACCAGGGCTGGATTAAAAGGTGGGATTAGAAGTTCCTGAATCGAAGGGTCACCCACCCCCACAACTTCGAGAGAAATTAAAAAAGTATATTAAAAACCATTTGCCTCATTGAAAAACATACGTTTCCAACTGTGTTACTATGACAACATCAACTTCTATCGTTTCGCACAAACTTATTATTTTGTAATTTTTCATTAACATGTTCTCTCAGCTTGTTCTTTCATAATTATTTATTCAGCTATTTAAAAATATTCGTTGTCATTACTTTATATGTATTATAAATATTACAATTAGCATTATCTACCCATTGACAAAAGTGTAAAAACCGGACATTCTATACTCGCAGTGTCACAATCCTGGAATAAACTATAAATAGTGGCCTCTATGGTGAAACATGAGTTCTGTTACAAAGTATTGGTTAAAACATCGCTCAAACTGTAGTTTGTTTGTTTTTTGTTATTAAGCACAAAGCTACACATGAGATATCTAAGACATGCACACCCCGAGAATCAAAACCATGTGTTTAGCGTTATAAGCTTTCAGACTTACTGCTGAGCCAGTGTGTGTAGGGGGCAAACTGTAGTTAATAAATAGTATTAAATTGTATTTGTCTTATTTATGATGTACAATACCCGAAGGCCACATGTCCTTAATCAGGCCCTGCTCGTATACCTACTTATTGGCATACAAAAAGCATTAGTTTAGGACAAAGCTTTGACGACAGTTAATAATAACTAATAAATAAATAGTATTTGGTACCGTTAGCCTTGAAATACCTGTCAACAATACATCAGCTGTGGAAACTCGCGGTCTGCATGTGAAGTCCCCTAGTGATTATTATATATTTCTATTTATTCAAGCGAATCATGCTTGAGCTTAGGAGTAGAAAAATGAATCTTTCGGTTCTTTTAGGGGTTTGAAGAAGGCCGCACGTGTGACCCGTGGTTTAGTTTACCCTGACCTTTATTTCACAGCTCCAAAAGTTTGCAGAAATTATGATAACCTAAAATTCGAAAATCAGAAAAATAAATCAAATATTGAAATATATATTTTAGTTGCGGTTAATTACCTAGGGAATAAGCTATTATTTACTATAAAGAAAAAAGAACTTTGGATTACAGTTTCAAGCTGCTTCAACAAACAAAAAATAATCTATTTATAACCTTGTTCAGCCAACCAACAGAAATTTGGGACTCAAATCATGATAATCTGGCCCGGCATGGCC
>NW_013666217.1:391757-393779 GCF_000517525.1 Limulus polyphemus
GCAGATAGCCCTCGTGTAGCTTTGCGCGAAATTCACAAACCGAAACATGATAATCTAATAAATTTACAAATTATCCAGTTCTTTAATAAACTTAAATACGGGACAACGAAATGTAAATATCCACTAAAACATTCAGCTCCTTCAGAACTAACACATAGTGATACATCTTATTTGTTTTATTTTATAAATTTAATCTTGAATTTATTCCAATATTTGAGCTACCTAACAGCATTGGAACCTAAGCTTCCAGTAATCAACTATTAATTGTGGAATCTCTTCGTACAACACCTCCTCAATCAAGTGACGCAAGGGGGTTTTCAACAAGAAACCTCAACATCTAACTAGTTTAACAGTAGAACTAATATTTTATCCAGAAGATATTAATAGACGACTGTACATCGTTTCGAACATGTTCTGTTGAAAATTGTACATTTTTCTCACGTTGTTCGTTAGAAAAAGTGGGAAAAAAATGATTGAAGTCTAATAAAATATCGAAGGGAGAAAATGTTTCGGAAAATTATATCACGCAATGATGAACTTTGTATTTTCTTTTCTTTTGAATTCACGCAGATTTAATGCTCGGTTTTACACACACGTTATTTTGCATTTAAAATAATCAACTGTGATTTGAGTTATTTAATGAATCAAAAATAGTTTTTAAAATACATTAAAAAAACTAATTACAGCAACTCAGAAATTTCTGTATATTTCAACATGATTGTCATTTTCAAACACGATGAAATTGAGTTTAAAATTGATAGAAAAACTTGAATTTGTCAGGAATATTAATAACTATTACAAATATTCAAGTAAATGTGACTATTTTATTACGGTGATTAAAAAAGGGGTTTCTTTTACTTTTTTTGTTCAATTATATGCGGTCACTCAATTTTAGTTTGTTTGTTTGTTTTGTTTTTTGAATTTCGCGCAAAGCTACACGAGGGCTATCTGTGCTAGCCGTCCCTAATTTAGCAGTGTAAGACTAGAGGGACGGCAGCTAGTCGTCACCACTCACCGCCAACTCTTGGACTACTCTTTTATCAATGAATAGTGAGATTGAACGTCACATTATAACACCCCCACAGCTGAAAGGGCGAGCATGTTTGGTGTGACGGGGATTCCCGCGACCCTCAGATTTTGAGTCGAGTAACCACCTGGCCATGCCGGGCCCTCAATTTTAGTCTTTAGTTAATCAATTTTGACAGATGTTTCCCAACTCATGCACTGAGATAGTAGAAATGATACGATTGGTTGAACCCCCATAACGTCATAGAGCAAAAACTACAGTTTTGAAAAACAGAAATGTTCCATGTAATGATACGTGTGGTTTATAAGTTTAATTATTAATTAACATATTGAAAAGACAAACTCACTAATAATCTTATAATGTATAAGAGAAAATCTAGTTAGATAAGGTCAGTTTAAAATGAGTTTTATAAAATACTATTATATACGACGCTTCTTTTAAAGTGAATCTAATTTTATTATTGTAAGGCTGAGAAACAAAACCACTGAGCAAATCACGTTGTTTTAAGCCACCTCTACATCAATAAGACATTCATATGTGCAAAAATATATGATTACGAACAAATCAGCATTAAATACACTATCAACTGAAACTGTAAATATCATTCAAAGTTAATTGGTGGATTTATCTTGCATATCTTTTGCTCATATATATACTCATGTATACCTCGCTCATGAAAGAGGAGGGTTTACCTTATAAAATCCCTACTCATATATACCTCGCTCATGAGAGAAGAAAGTTTATCTTATAAAATCCCTACTCATATATACCTCGCTCATGAAAGAAGAAAATTTATCTTATAAAATCCCTACTTATATATACCTCGCTCATGGAAGAAGAAAGTTTATCTTATAAAATCCCTACTCATATATACCTCGCTCGTGAAAGAGGAAAGTTTATCTTATAAAATCCCTACTCATATATACCTCGCTCATGAACGAGGAAAGTTTATCTTTTAAAACCTTACTCATATATACCTCGCTCATGAAAGAGGA
>NW_013666217.1:394419-395652 GCF_000517525.1 Limulus polyphemus
TATACCTCGCTCATGAACGTAGGAAAGTTTAATCTTTTAAAACCTTACTCATATATACCTCGCTCATGAAAGAGGAAAGTTTATCTTATAAAATCCCTACTCATATATACCTCGCTCATGAACGAGGAAAATTTATCTTATAAAATCCGTACTTATATATACCTCGCTCATGGAAGAAGAAAGTTTATCTTATAAAATCCCTACTCATATATACCTCGCTCATGAAAGAGGAAAGTTTATTTTATAAAATCCCTACTCATATATACCTCGCTCATGAACGAGGAAAGTTTATCTTATAAAATCCCTACTCATATATACCTCGCTCATGAACGAGGAAAGTTTATCTTATAAAATCCCTACTCATATATACCTCGCTCATGAACGAGGAAAGTTTATCTTATAAAATCCCTACTCATATATACCTCGTTCATGAAAGAGGAGGGTTTATCTTTTAAAATCCTTACTCATATATACCTCACCCATGAAAGAGAAAGGTTTATTTTATAAGAGCGTTTGGATTATCAGGTTTTTTGTTTTGTAACAAAGATATTGTTTGATTCTACTTGATATCCACAAAATATTCGTATTTCTTAATGTATTTTAAGCCTTGTCATGAAGTCCTTCGTGTTTTGAAGCCTTAGTTGTTGTTTATAGGAAAACACACCATATGTAAATCTTCCTAATGATACTATAAAGTATTTACATTTTCTTGCAGCAAAACTTTTCGCAAGTTTGAATTTAAGGTATTCTAGTACATAAAAAGTCCACAGAGCTTTTCTATAAATTTAATAAGCTTGTAAATAGTGAATAACAAACGCATAGAATGCAATTGTTATGGGATTATATTAAAATGAGCAGCACCAGAGTACAGGTTTCATCCGACCAATTAGACAGTGTGATTCTATCATAATTCCCATAAAAGTACAGGCAGTCATATTATTCCCAGCAGTACTGTGATGGCTCATGGCTCCAAGACAGTAATGTAACGTAGTAAACGTTCAAATTCGATGACGAGGAACCCACTTTGAGACTAATAATGGCTGGAGACGGCTTGAATGGGTCATGAAGAAAACTTTAATATAACAGCAAATGTACAACCTTTCGACAAGGTTTTGTCATCCTCAGGTACCCCATAGGAAGGAAATATCGTTTCTCTTTTTGATGATTTTTATATTCAGGTTACGTAGTTTGGAGATAGTTTCACGGTATGATTGGTTTATGGTAGTGGATTTG
>NW_013666217.1:395806-403367 GCF_000517525.1 Limulus polyphemus
TTTTGAGACTAATAATGGCTGGTACCTGATGATGGCAAAACCTTGTCGAAACGTTGTACATTTGCTGTTATATTAAAGTTTTTCTTCATTACCCATTCAAGCCGTCTCCAGCCATTAATAGTAAACGTTGTAAAATCACAGTTTTGGTTGGTTAGTGATGGCTGCTCCATGCAGTAGACTGAGGCGAAATCTCATTTCTAAGTAGGAGCTGTAAGTAAATTATGAAGAGGTTACATGAAGATGATACTGTATATAATAGAAATGTTAGAAGTATAAAGCCTAAAGCGATGTTAAGTAACTCAGAGTATAGGATGTATAGCTGCTTAGATAGGATACAACATAAAATTTTAAAAGAGGCATTAGACTTTAAACAAGGAGATGAGCAAACCAGAGAAAGCACTTTTTACATATAAATCCAAATTCAAATTGTTTGACAACTATTAATGCTAGTTTGTTTGATGGCAGAGGAGAACAGTATCATAATCAACGTATAACATCTTGAGTGAAGCGTGCTGTTGGACCAATATAAGTGTGAGCTACATCTCAGTCAGTGATGTTGGAAATCTACACAACATTGATGGCAACCAGACTGCAGATAGGTACAAACAGATTCTTATTCATAATATAATTCCCTCTGGAAGAAGACCTGTTTGACAGATATTCATATTCCAGCAAGAAAGTGATTTTAAACGTGGTGAACCGATACATGGAAGTAAAAAGGGGCCGATGGAACATGCACAACCCTCGCTTGACCTGCACATCGTCCCATTATGAATATTATTAAGGCTGTATGGGGTTATACGGAAACTGAGAAAGTCAAACGGCAACCAAACAATTTGGATTAATTGTGGGAAGTAATACGCGGCATCTGAAGCAATATATCGCAATGAAGCAATATATATATATGGTAACATAAAGCACAGTGTAGTGTTCTGTTTAAAGCAAATACAAATCACTATTGCCTTGTAAAACTTTTGATTTTCGGTGGTATTTCTAAAATAATGTATTAAATTAATGATTGGTCACAAATGCGAGTCTTCATAATTGTCTCTAATACATTATATCTCCTAAAAGTTTGTTGTTGTTTTTTTTTCAGAAGTAGAATACGTATACTATCTTGCTTACAAATTCATCTAGTTTCAGACGTATATAACCATAGAAAGGTTTCAAAGTGTTATATTTATAAAAAAAAATTGTAATATCAAAATAAAGAGTAATAGTTATCAAAATCTTAAACAAAACAGGTTTCAACTTTTACTCGTATACATATTTTAAATAGCAGTTGTTTCAGTTGCTTTGAAACGAAAAGCTACTTAGAGGCAAGCCATATATAGATTACCTAGTTCCCAATTAACAGTTATTCAATACGTTCCTCTGATTTTCATTTGCTTTAAGATATCTTGGGTTCTAATTTCGAGTGAACACAGTCGAACACGTGTTCTTCACGATACGAAACGAATCTTGCATTGTTGTGAAACGCAAAAAAAAAGGATTGAGAACTGAATGGTAAACATTTATCAAATGTATTACACGTGATAGTTGATAGAGCTTCTACACGTGATAGTTGATAGAGCTTCCATTCTATGAGAAAGTAGAAATTGATTTCTTATTTCGGAATGAAAAAAGTATCTTATACTTGTCATTGATAAATTACCAGTTTATCAAACCTGTTTCATTTGTAGAAGATTTAAAAATAGGTTCTTTATTACCTCGCTGAATAGAACAAATGTAAACTCAAGAAGTTAAATTCGTCCCGTCTTCAAACTTCTTTGAAAGTACACAGGTTTTTGTTGTTTTATTTTTAAAAGTTTTAAGAAACTAATAGTTTGCAATAAAATCATCTTTACGTCAACGCTTTGGGAATACAACAAACTAGAAAAAAACTATCACAAGAAATATCGCAGGATATTGTGGAAGCTGCCCCGCCAAAAAATAAAAAAATGGATTCTTCTTTATTATATGATGTGGGTTCATTAAATAAGTATATTAGTCATGTTGCAATGTATACAAAATGCCTAAATAACGGGAATGACGTGAACTTACGAGAAGAGACAGCTGTTTAAAAGCGTAAAAAAGCGATATACCGAATTAGCCGTAATGCTTGGTTACGTGTGATGACACATGTGAATATTTAATTGTATACATAACCACATCAGTATAAAATGCTTACACTTCTGAATGCTAATGTATATAAATAAATTGTATATTAATAATTTCCGTACATAGCTGTCCAGTAAGCAGAGTCCCAGGTTCGAATTCCGTCTGGTGTCGATTTTTCACTTCTTCGGAAAATTCTTTGTCCTGTAAAACCACTTTGAAATCATTTGGAAGAGGTATTTCAAAAGAACTAAACCACAGCATATTGCTAGGGGCGCCACCATTCAGAGCTGAGCTTAAATATGCCTAACATAATAGCATCCGTTTATCACGCTATAAGAACAAAGCTACACAGTATTAGGGTTGTTTGTTTGTTTTAGCGCAAAGCTACATAATGGGCTCTCTTCACTCTGTTCACAACGGTTATACAACCCAGGATTTTAACATTGTAATTCCGTAAACTTATTGTTGACCCACTTTGGAACCACGTTATTAGGAGAGTAATTCCCTTAGACCATCTTTTATAAATAATTTGACAGGAAAGTACACCTGAGTAAAATTTCTTTTATGCTAAGAAAATTGGTTCTCGAGTTTTATACAAAATCGTTCATTTTTATAGAGCCGACAAAAAACTTTGATCATGTTACCCAAGCACTTTTATAGAGCCTACATAAAACCTTGATCACGTTACCCAAGCACTTTTATAGAGCCTACATAAAACCTTGATCACGTTACCCAAGCACTTTTATAGAGCCTATAAAACAACTTGATCATGTTCCCTATAATTAATTCACTACAAAAACATTAGTAAAGCGATAATTGCTTATATGCTACAGAAACATAAAATCCGAATTTCTGAATCCTGTCCTATCTTTAACGAAAACATTTATATTTATATTCCATGGACTATGTGAATACTCTCAATTCCTTAGAGTTAACAACTTCTGGAATTGATAAACCAGTTTATGTACTTGTAAACTTCAAATGGGTCAACTTCCCAAAGGCTCAGCGGTAACTGTGAGAACTCACACCTCTAAAAACCAGGTTTTGACAGTGGTGGACACAACACAGATAACCCATTGTGTAGCTTTGTGCTTAACAATAAACAAACAAAAGTAGAAATGGATATCAAGCACTTCGATTGCTTTGAACCTACGTTAGAAATCATTCTGTATAGAGAGAAACGATTCTGATAATTGTTAGAAAGTGCTCAGAAGAACGCCGAAGATAGAGGTCAAGCTATATGTTTAATAGGACATGTGAAGAGCAATCAGTTTAACGTGATAAACATGATTTACACAAGTTCGACCATTTGATATTGGTTCTTTTCCAGAACACTCATTGAAATCTTTAATGAATGTCATCAAACAAGTGGCACAGTGTTATGCTTGCGGACTTAAGACCACTAGAAACTGGGTTTCGATACCCGTGATGTTCAGAGTACAGATAACCCTTTGCGTGGCTTTGTGCTTAATAACAACCAAAAATAAACAAGTATCGTACATTTTTTTGTTGCACGAATTTAGAGATATATTGGCTGTCTTTTATGTTATCTCTTTCGTGGCTATACAACATGAAATCTGCCCTAAAAACTTTACTTAAATCCTTCCATCTTTAAGAACTATTTTACCATCACACAACGGATATAAAATACTGCAAATATTTTAAGCACGCATTAGAAATCGTTCTAGTCGTATGATTCATTAAAAGAAGTCTTTCAGCCAGTTTTAAGAAAAATATTTTAGCATCTCCTGTACAAAAAATGGAGACTTAAAAATAAAATCACTAGCTTATATTCCGGGAGGAAGTAAAACTTTATAATTAGCAAAACCGTCTGTAAAGCACCATTTATCTATTGAACTTGTAACTAAACATTTATTTTAACCTCAAAATAAAAACGAAAACAGAACACAGATGCTTATTAACACTAAAACATTAGTTCTTCTCAACAGAAATAACAGACATAGATGGCTTGAGAAACGATGTTTATGTTCTGTTATACTGTTTAGTAAGTATTACATATAATAAAGAAATAAAACCCCAGTACAAAATATACGATATATGCATCGTAATAAGGAAACATACCCAAGGAAAGCAGCACAAAATATTCGTTGTTTGCACCATAATAAGGAAACGATCCCAAGAAAGACAGTACAAAATATACGTTGTATGCATCATAATAAGGAAACGATACCAAAGATGGCAGTATAGAATATACGTTGTATGCATCATAATAAGGAAACGATACCAAAGATGGCAGTATAGAATATACGTTGTATACATCATAATAAGGAAACGATACCAAAGATGGCAGTACAACTCCACTATAATTCAGAATGTAATAGTTTTATTCTGCATATTTCAAAAATAAAAAATAAAGTTTAAAGATATAGACTTTGTTGTTTATATTTAAGCACAAAGCTACACACCACCACGGGTATCGAAACCCGTTTTCGTGTGGTCTAAGTCCGCAGACCTAACACTGTGCAACTGGGGGCTTAAGATAGAGAAGCAGTGAATGTAAGCATACCATTGATAAGATATGGATGGTGATAAACGCTGTTTCTTCTGTAAGATAAAGTAACTACGTTTGATAGAATATAATAAATATAATAAACCTAATTCTTTAGCTTTGTCACTAGAAATAATAAAACATTATGTACGAAGAATAGCTTAAAATGGTACATGAATGCTAAGAATCATTAGTCTTGATAATAAACCGAAACACTGCTAAGTAAGTGTCCTAAAAAACAAAAAAGCGGGATGGAGAACAGCCCCGAAATTATTTCTGGGCTGTTTGTATTGCACAATGTTCATCCGTTTAAAACTACACTGGAATTATCAATTATTACCGAACAAAGCAAAACTAACTACACAGTAAGTAACAACTAATTCTGTATGGCGGTCTAACTAGAAAGTAAGTACGCACTGTCATAAGATAAAATAATAAGAAAAAAAAGAATTAAATTATTGAAAAAACAATGATTCATAAAGTCATTTGTTCCATTTCCACCTGTTTTCACCTACTTGTTAACATAAACTAGACTTAAAATTATATTATCTTCCACAACTCCTTTTAAGTTTCCTTTGCTCCAGATTTTTTATGCTAGCACATGGAAGATGGATCCCCCGTACACACACACAAATTAAAATTAGGTTTGTCACTGATATAGATTTCCTTCTTTTGTATTTATGGCAGACACACACAAATTAAAATTAGGTTTGTCACTGATATAGATTTCCTTCTGAGGCTATCTGCCACAGTTCCTAATTTTCAACTAGTAAACCAGAAAAAAAAACTACTATCCACACTAAGTGATTGGCTGTCACTATTATAACTCACCCCCAGTTTAAAGTATGGAGAATATTTTGTGGCATTACACGTAATCAAACCCCACTCGACAGCTCCGAAATACAGAGCTCTGCCACTGGGCCAACCCCCGCCCCAGACATTTGCTTAAAACACGAGTTAAATCGATAGCATTGGCTGGCATGTGTTAAAGTTGTTGTTGTTGTTTTTCCCATTATACTAAATTTATTTCATTTCCGCGTTACAGTGTAATTTTAAGAGATATTGTTATAGGTTTAACTATCAAGCCTATTTTTACCAACAAGAAATTACGTACGTACAATATACAGTTTTGTGTACAATGTATTCTGATCAATGATACAGTCGATACAGTACGTTTTAGACACAATAAAAACTACTTGGAGGATAAATTAGTTTTATGTAGAAATACATAATTTATTAATAAACTATTCATCATTATAACTTTCTTTAAACAAAAAATTCCCAAATTAATGAAATTAACATTTTAGACATCACGAACCACGAAAACATTTGTAAAGTATGTTATAGCTGAAACTAATGCAGAAACATCGTTCATACATTAAGTATTAGATCTCAATTTTACAGGTTCTTATTAAAAAAAACAACAACAACATAAATATGTAAAACTGTGCAAAGACTGCTTAATTACCATTTTATTTTTGCCATGGACGTCTGTTGTTAGTCGTCATTAGTCTTTATTTGTATTCACATTAGATACGAATACAGTGTTAAATCGATGGGAGCGTTAAAAATATTTGAGAAATGAAATTATTTCGAATCGATTTATACCTTAAAATAACCCAAAGGATTCTAAAACCAATCTTATTTTTATTTGAATATCCAAATTAACTGAGAATATAGAATACGATCATACGTTTCTGCTGTGCAAGTGTTATGAGCACGTAGTTGTAGGCCTAGTGTTTGCTTCATACAATCGCATGATCACCAGAGAAGACAACTGGTCACTAACTGGAACAAATCAAAAGGCTCATTATTTACCTGTTAAATTAATAATAATATTTGTTTTTGTTGCTAAGTTAAAAGCTACATAATGGCTATTTTGGGTTCTGCCCATCACTGATGTCGAAACTCGATAGTTAGTGTTATAAGCCTTCAAAGAAAATAATTATATAGTTATATTTTTTAATCTGCCTCCAAACCAAAAGCAACTGATCTTTCTTACTACTAAGTGGCCATGGCCAGGAGGTGAGGGCGTTCGACTCGCAATCTGAGGGTCGCGGGTTCGAATCCCCGTCACACCAAACATGCTCGCCCTTTCAGCCGTGGGGGCGTTATAAAGTGACGGTCAATCCCACTATTCATTGGTAAAAGAGTAGCCCAAGAGTTGATGGCGATGACTAGCTGCCTTCTCTCTAGTCTTTCACTGCTATGTTAGGGACGGCTAGTGCAAATAGCCCTCGTGTAGTTAGCTTTGCTCGAATTTGCAAAAAACAAACAAAAAAAGAACAACTCTTTCTGATTAAACAAAAATGCAAGAAAAATTATGCAAGTATACTAATAAGTCAGTATAGAGTTCTAATTATCACCTAAAAAAATATTTTCAATATTTATATTTAATTCAGTTTCTCCCAGCTTGTAATATGCTTTTGTGAAAAGGTTTTTTTAGTTTTTTATTATGCTCAGTAATTCACACTTCACTTTTACTCCAAATTATGCGGGTTGAGTGATTGGTTTGGTTTGAATTTTGAACAAAACTACACGAGGCCTTTGCGCTAGCAGTCCAAAATAGTAGTGATAGAAAGGCCAACTCTTGGCTACTCTTTTACCAACGAATAGTGGGATGTACCGTCACGTTATAACGCCCCAATGGTTAAAGGGCGAGCATGTTCGGGACGGGAATTCGAACCTGCGACCCGCAAATTGCGAGTCGAGCGTCATAACCACTAGGCCATGCCAGGCCCCAGGCTGAGCGAAGTCCAGTAATTAGCGTGCTGGACTGTGGCGCTGACGTTTCGTGTTTCGCGTTCTGTCTAGTTGATTTCGAAATTAGTGGAGAATAACCCTCGTGTAGCTTTGTATGAATTTCAGTAAACAAAACGAATTATGCCTATAGTACGCATAAAGAATGACTTCAGCATGCAAGCCCCCCTAGTGGCACAGCGGTATGTCTGC
>NW_013666217.1:404251-420131 GCF_000517525.1 Limulus polyphemus
TCTTACATACTATGAACAGGTGCCCACAGTTGGCCCTGGGTGTTGTCGTGATAATCTTACATACTATGAACAGGTGCCCACAGTTGGCCCTGGGTGTTGTCGTGATAATCTTACATACTATGAACAGCTTTTCTTCCCAGCGTTTATTACATGGCATGTTACTTTAATTGTTGCAGCTAATCAACCCAAAGATGTTGTTCTCAGCTTTAAGTTATTTCTGCTGTCACCATACATGACATGTATAACTTTCTTTCCAAGTACTCTGATGTCTTGGCTCTAATTTTGTTCTTAACATATCTCTTGCTTACAATATAAATCGTAAAAGAAATTACATCTTTAAAGCTTGTGTTTGTTTTTGTTGTTAAGCGCAAAGCTACACAATGGACTATCTGTGTTCTGCCCACTGTGGGTTTCAAAACCCGATTTGTAGTGTCATAAGCCGTCGGGCTACATGCTGAGCCACCTGGAGGGAAATTTTTAAAACATCATTACACAATTATTCAGGAGAGAGGCATGGCAAATCACTAAAGAAAAACAACTGTTTAATTTGTGCACTCAGAGCTAAGCGTCTTTCTTATACAAGTTCATAACGTGTAAAAAACATACTATATCATATATCTTAGCCTGTTTTTCTTATAAATTAAGTTTTCACGTGTGAAATAGTTTCATACTTTTACATTCTTCAAATATAATACGATTAATCAACTGCACGTTGTATCATTATCCTGGAATGAATATATTAAACAAAACTTTTTCACACATAAAAGATTAAAAACGAACATACAACGTTGAACAATAAAATCAACTTTATTAACTAAAAACATGGTACAGCCAAAAAAAAAAAGACACTAGATGTTTCAACACTGCCATTATCAGGGCTAATCAAAGACTCTACATGTTTCAGCGCTGCCATTATCAGAGCTAATCAAAGACTCTACATGTTTCGGCGGCGCTCAGCGCTGCCATTATCAGGGCTAATCAGATACTGACTTATATACCTACATCAATTTCAATTTGTATAAACGTATATTTCATCTTCAGCACCGTATCTGCCTTGAACATATTTAATTACACAAATCATCCCTGAAAAACTTACAAAACAGATTTCCAGTATTTTTTTTTCTTCCACATCTGGACCAAAAGCTTTATTCAAAATAATATTTAGTTTTTTTCAGTTTGTACTAATTCTCTAATATTTTTGTTTCCACTTAAACTCAATATGATTTTTGTAATATATATAACGTGAGGTGTTCTACTAAAAAGCCTGGAACAGTTTTGACCTGTTTAATTGTCATTCAAATAATGCAAAAACACATGTTCATTCGAAAAATATTTCTTATTTACTTTTTAATGATGATAACGACTCCATTTTTTGTTATTTTTTTTCAGCCACGTCACAGTAGTTCACGGTAAGTTTTTATTCTGCTTTAAAGGGTAATTTTTAAAGATTTTCGTGTTTATTTTTATATGCTTTAGTAGTGCATGTGAGATTGGGTAAAAGGGTTCTTGTGTCCGAGAAATTAGAGAATGATAAAATATACTCCATCAACGTCACGTGATTTATTAAACGACGGACGATAACATCAATTTTAGTCTGCTCTAATAGTGGATTATATATGTGTGGTGTTATTTCAATCGTTAATCAAAACTTTTCCTTCGTTTCCGAGAAGATTTATGATATCAAAAAGAATGAAAAGTGTGATCAGTGAATAAATTATTTTAATCCTTAATTCATATGTGTATTCATTACTTTTCATAAGCACTTTGTGTGATAGAAATTTCGAAAAAATACTTTCGGTTAACGTGAATACGTGATTTAGCTTTTTATCCAGTACAACAAACTTATTAAGAATCCACTTTTACGTTATTGTTATTATTTTTCAAGTAAGGATTTAGAAACTACAAGATTTAGTTTCGTATTTCATATATAAATATGCACCTCGCAATAAAATTATGTCGTGCAAGGAAATTTCAAAGTATATGGTTTATTGTCGTATTCAATAAATTGTTTACATAATTTTATATGTACAGTCCAAAACATGCTACCATGACGTGCATTATAACTTTCTTTGTACGTACTTTTCTCAATTATTTTAATGTCAGGTTTTCATATATATACTACATATTGGCTGAGAAGAGCAATTAAAGATTTTTTGTGTTAAAGACAATGTTTCACTTGTACGTGCTATGAACGTTTACGAGAATTTCTAGAGAAGGTTGAAACAAATATGTACGGTATTGATGTCAAGTGTTCCGTTGATTTATTTTGTTCTGTTGTAATGATTCCTTTTAGCACTGATGTTCAAAACCAGATCAAATTGTGTGTGTACTATCGGAATACGGACACCATCGAGTTGAACAGCATTCCTAAAAATAACGTATGTAACATTTACAACTGATTCTTAAAACTTATAACAATATCATACCTAATGTGAAATATTGGTAATAACTTATATATAATAAATAAAACATGAAGAACGGAATCCTAAATTTAATGAAATCACAGTCAGTACGATCATAATATAATAATATATCATATTTCATGGTTTAATTATTATTCTCCAAATATTTTTGAGTTATTTATAAGTTTTTCATAAAAGTATATAAATTAAGTAGTAATAGAAAGTTAGCGTTCTCATAATAGGAGTTCAGTTTGTTTTTTTCAGAGAATAATTTGTTAAAGTCGTTTGTTTTGTAGTTTAAGATAAGTTCAGGTGAAATGAAATGTTCAAAATTAACTTCTTTTCGATCTTTAGAAAGTGAAGTTAAATTCAATTTACTTGAGAAATCCCCCCTAAAATATATTTTTTTTAAAAGATGACCACTGGTGATCTTACCCAATTTTAAAATACAGTCTTTATACAAAATTATTGAATATTACTAGGCTGTACTCTATGGTTTAATCTTTCACAACATTATGGTTTGTGTATTCTTCAGTTTTTCTTTGAAGGAAATAATTTGATATGAGACAAACATCATTCTAACTTATTCTCAGTCTTCATTGATAGCAGTATATGAAACCAAATCATGTCGACTTAAGACCATTAAGTCACCTAAAACCTTAATCTGAGAAAATCAAGTTTTATTGAAGTAACGTTAGCAATACATGCCCAAACAACCTTAATCACTTTGGATATTTAGCGATCACCTAAATATTTCATCTTTTTAAGTTAATGGTAAAAAGAATTTTCGAAACTTTTCTTCGAAAAACATGATAAAAATGCTGGTACGTTACTGGTTTCAATACAGCATTGAAAGTTTTAAATCATAATCTGTTGTTTCCATAATTTGAATTACCTACATATACTTGCTGATGTACCCGTTAAATGCATAGAGAAAACACTGGGATCCTGAGAAATGACATGCGTGCTAGATCAGAACATCGACACCAATATTACTCCTCGGGGTTCCCTGATGATGCTTTTGAAAATTGATAAAAGTAGTATTCGCCCACTTGCGCATCTAAAGGATGTTGGCACCTGAGGACATTAAGGGGTAGTGGTGTCTTCTTTGAGACTTGAATTTACGTGACATTTGATCTCATAAGCATTTTATGAGATTGATGCAAGGGGGCGGATAGTTCCTTGTAGTGCTATCAGAGGGATGAATAGCGCTATGAATTACTACCAGCGGTAGTATAGAGTGACTCCATAGTGTGACCCAGATACTTGGATCGAACACTATTGACATGTCCCAGTCTGTAAATCGGTCATATTGACCTCGATTGCAAAACTTTCTCCCATGATATTAGTTCTGCATTATCGTTGTAATCAAAGGTTCTACTGTATAATTTTCCTTCATAAATCCATTTATTGAATAATAAACAAAGCGTTTGAATATGACAAATTAATACTTGATGTATTACAGTTTGACTAAATATATAATATATTTCATATAATTACTCATATATTAGTTTAGCCTTGCAACCTACTTAACATAAAACGTTCAAACTCTAGGCACATATCGTATGCATCACACTAACAGTAATACAATACAGTTTGAGTTCATAGTTTACATATATGTCTATCCATGCAATAATTTATCTTACAATTACATAGTTCTGAAAAGGACTGTTTGTCATATTAACCTAATGCATTCGAAACTCTAGATATTTATCCCATACATCACACTAACCAAAGACAATACAGTATTTCCAAACGAAACAGCTTGTATTGGCAGTACGACTGTTTGAACGTGTATTTTTTTCAATTTATAAATCTCTATACTCCTGTTTTTATTCTTAAGTGATATAACTTTTGATTTTCCCTCTAGTTTTTAAACTCTATAGGAAATCATTTATTCTAACTAAAAATTGCCCAAATGTAACGTTTTTCTTAACATATAAATCATAAATACGTAACACCATTTCGTGGAATAACGATATTATAAATGTACGACCTTCCGTAGAATAATCCCAGTGACAAATGAAACGCTTTTTGAAAAATATTTTTTATTAGAATATAAAATATACGATCTATAAAAAGTATACATTAGTTATTACGTACGATTTTCAAAAGAGTAGCGTTTGATCGAACAACCCAACTTGTACGTTTTTTGTAAAAATCATTTACAAACTAGAGGGACACTCAGTAGAGCGCATACCTCAGCCACGCAGCGTTGATCTTATTCGGCTCTCAAAAATTATGAAAATGTTTCCTGTCCGTATGTCCATCGTTATCAACGGACCATTTTGTGCAGGAAAATGAGGAATAATATTCTATATACATCCACCAAGTTTCATCCAAATCCGATTATGTTTGACTGAG
The DNA here is from genome assembly GCF_000517525.1 of Limulus polyphemus. Taxonomy (NCBI): domain Eukaryota; kingdom Metazoa; phylum Arthropoda; class Merostomata; order Xiphosura; family Limulidae; genus Limulus; species Limulus polyphemus. The sequence goes on from NW_013666217.1 coordinate 409,018, forward strand.
TTATAGAACAAAAATAGTGTGAAAAATTGGTCCCCATGTTAAAAGATAGGGATTTTTTTATTCTAATGACCTTTACCCTCCAAAAACTAACCACCTCTAAGTTGGGTCATTTTCCAAATGGATATTATCTTTCGTCCAAATCCATTCAGCCGTTTTCAAGAAATCTTGCTGATAAACACACACACACAGGGGTGAAATCATAACCTCCGCCTCCGAAGGATACATTAATTAAGCGTTTGTTATAAATCACCTACACTAATACCATGTAAGAAGTGCTGTAATATTAAAATGAATTTGTGAAGTGGTTAATGGTTAACAGGGGTCGTTGTTACATACGGTATATTTCGTGAATTAGTGTCTGGTTTTGTGACCACATATTGTTTCAACAACTGAGATATAGTGAGCATTTGCCACGTGAATATCTGACCGAAGTCAACCTTTATCCCTTCGCAACAAGCTTGCCCAACAGTGTACTGTGGATCAATTTAAAACTTAAACTGGACATATTTTAATATGCATACACAATTTTAGGCATTCAAACACTCTGTTTGCATTTTAATGTATACAAAATTACAAATGTTTGGAGAAACGTTTCGTATTATCCAAAAAGAGATTTTTTTATTGTATATAAGACAAAAAGATCTGTCTTTTAATATTATTTCACAAATAAAGAAATGTCAGTCCTCAAACCTATACTATAAAGGTTCATCCACATAGTTTATAAAATGCTAGCATGTTTAGTTGATTAGTTATTTTCCTGTGTAATTTCACTCTGGTACGTTACGTCCAGGTTGTAGACAGCTACATAGATTTGTTCATTTACATTTATCCAAGATGTATTTATAAATCCGCGTGACATAATGCAGTTTAAAAACCAACAATTAAAGGTTTTTTTTTTATACTTCAAGCATATGTATTATAGTAACATTGCTAACATATTTATTTTGTGAAATCATTATTTGTTTACATGAAGTATTTGTAGTTCACTTTGTGCTTTAAACACATAGATTATGCTAAAATTGTACGACAAAATATTTGGATTAGTAACTGACACCACATGATTTTAACGTAGTTTACAAACAACAAGTGGCAATAAGATGTAGAAATACTGTATATCTATATCGCATTTAATGTACCGAGTGCATCAGTATAAAGCATGCTTTATGACAAAAGTATCATATGTTCTCTAAAATCAAGAATTAAGCTCAGACTAACTTGTGACAAACGGATTTTTTTGTCACTGAACTTTAAACTTAACATTTACCAAAACAAATTTATTCACTCTTTTTACCCTACAAAATATTTGAACTTAATATTTCCATAGACAGATATTAGACTAAAACGCAGTATATATTATCTTCTTCTCATACAAAACTAGGGTTTTGAGTTTTACACATTAAATAACAATAAGTTATTTAAAAAATTACGGGAATTATTAGTTTATTTTTTCACTTTGAAACTACTTAAGCATTTAAAAGCATTTACTTTCACTAGTTGTTGATTGGATCCATTATAAAACTCAGTCCAGATAGTCAGTTTTGTTTTGATATGACATGCACGATGCCCATTTTTCAGATTGATTTGTTTATTTCACTATGTATCACTCTTATTGTAGTAACATAAGTTTAATCATAACGTAAGTTGATGCATTTTCATTTACTGCTAACACCTTCCACTTATGAACAATCACGAGCATAGTCATGTTGAGCTAATGTTCGAAATAATTAAATTTACCAGTCCACCAAGCATCAGGTGATTAATCCAAAATTCTCTCATAATTACAACTCTACCATGAAAGGTACCCCAGTGGCACAACGGTATGTCTGCGGACTTACAACGCTAGAAACCGGGTTTCGATACCCGTGGTGGTCAGAGCACAGATAGCCCATTGTGTAGCTTTGTGCTCAATTACAAACAAACAAAATCAGCATGCAATTTTTGAAGTATCATTTATTGTAGGTCCGTAGTGTGGCCAGAACGTTATGTGACAATTTATATTAATATATTTACATTATGTATTTCTTACAAATTCTGTCTTTCACAAACGGTAAAACTAGAATTCATCGTGTAGAAAACATATAAGTATTTACATTTCTATAAAGAAAGTTTCACCTTTTCAAACTGAATTAATTTCAAATAAATGATACAAAAATCAACCAGACTAACAATACAGGTTACTTCATCATTGCAGTAAAATAACCTTAACAAACACTCATTCGTGGATTATGACCTGAAACACATTCTTATCGATAACAAATATCATGCCATAAACAGCTGAAAACTGTAGTTTGATACATCAGTTCTCACCATCCCATCTAAGTCTGTGATAGAGAATGTTATTCCAAGAGGTATATTTATCTATCTGTCTATATATCTTTAGGCGTGGAAACTTCTTGGTGCAGATAATTTGTTTCCACATACATTTTTCGATTTGAAATAGTGGAAAATCGTGTGAGAATTCAAAAGAATATGTCTTTCGTTATAACAGAAGTAAGTAAATGTTTACTTTATTTAATAGGTTATGTGCAAACTAAGTAAATCGATTATATGACCTGGTAAATATTTTCTTTTTCATGTAAATCCTAAATTTTCCTTTAGCTCAAGCGACGTTATATATTCTTTATCCTGTACTAGTGGTGAAACAGATAACTTTCGTTTAACTTGCATAAACATCACGTCAGAAACCCTCTTTTATGTAACTACCGAGAGCATTCATTTTCGTAATTCTTTATCCTTTCAAAAGATAAGCGATTTAATCTCAATGAAAATATGGATATCTAAATACACGTGCAAAGGTATAAAGTACTTATTATCTTGATCCCCCCCCCTTTTTTTTTCTTAAGTGCTCAATGCGAGAAGTTTGATATCCATACAATTTGGAGATCCTTAAAAGCTATGTTTTAATTATTTAGATATTTGTTTTTTGGATATATTTAATTTGACTTCTTTTTTTTAAATTGTATTCGATTTTATTTTTACATTTACTTTTCTTTGCAACGTTTGTTTGTAGTGTCTATTTTTAACTTTAAAATTAGCAGAAAAGTGATTTTGAATCAAGAAATCGATGCAATCTTTGGAATTATTACTACACTAGCTGGAGTATCCTTCCCCTGGATGGAAGTTATGTAAATTCACGATTAAAGAAAAGTTTTCTTAGGACATGAAAGGTTGCTTCCCTTAGATGTAAGTGTAAAAAACTCTTATAAAAACTGCAAAACACAAAATGTGAAACCTAAAATTTGTATATACTCCCGCATGGACCTAATGAACTTCCATACTAACTTTGGTGAAGATCCATCCACACTCTGCGAAGTAGTTACAACAGACTGTACTATTATATTTACATAGATATTTTTATGTACTTAATTTAATCTACATAAAAACGACTAAAACAAACAGTCTTTATAAGAGTGTAATTTTACTTTAATGTACAGCTATACACATTCATACACAGAGATAATCTGTAGATAATATTCTGATGATTTATCATCGTAAATCCATACCTCTGTAACTTATAGGCTGAATATGAATTTAACTTTTTAAATTTCCGCTTCTTGTATATATATATATAGTGGAAATTGACGCCTGTTATTGGAATGTATACCACTACTGTACTTCATGAAGAATGAATTGTAGGATATAGCAATTTTATTTATTTTTTCCACCGCTTGGGTTGAACAAGGCAGTATATCAAGGAGGAGTGGGTGGACGATCTAATTTACCAGTTCTGGAAATCGAATTCGTTACACTTTAGAATTCGGTTTGTTTTCTTAACCGATGAACCCCGTCTACTAAGAGGTGGAGTCCGGTCTTAATCACCAATCAGTGACCTTAGGTGACACTCGTCTGTAAAGCCAGTCGATTTGTACTATATTTTCAATTCTAAATGTATAAGTTTGATTAACCTTAGTTTTCGGTTACTCTTTTACTTGGTAGCTTTTACCATAATGCGTATATGTTAACTTGAATGCTTTACACGATAAATATTTGTATGTTATTAAACATTTCATTTAGTCTCTTCAGTTTGTCATTTGCACCTTATATTCTTTTATATTCTATTATTAGCGGATTTCTAGTATCTATTCTATAACCATTTATAGCTAAACATGCCACGATACAACTACGTTTTGGCCATCGTTCACCATTAGAATGTTTTATATGACCAACGACTAAAATTGAAATATTGACTAATGAACACATTGCTGAAACATACTTCAATTACAAACCGATTGTCACACAGGTATACATAAATAAGCTCAATAGAAAACTTCTGACAGTTGTTCACGTCATGTTTTATTATACAAAGTAAACAAAAAATGTATATAAAAGGCAAAATGAGGTAAAAACTAGCAACAAACTAAAAACGATAATAAGAGTCCTTTCAATACCAGTTCATTTTGTGCTTCAGCCTGCATGTTTTTTATGAAACCTAAATAAACCACCTATTTAGAAAACAATTCCCAAAATTTACCCTCCAGTTTGTGGGCTTAGCCACTAAAAATTTAGTTTCAAAACCCTTGATTGAGAGAACACAGATAACCCATTGTGTAGTTTTCTACTTAAGAACAATCAGACCAAATTCTTCCTTTGTTTAAGTCCCTAGTTTTTCACAGCCACTTTTTCAAAGCGTTATTTTTCAAATAATCAACGCTTCTTTTGCGATTGTGTAATTTTTTATACCATAGTAATTTTACCATCTTTTGTCATCTTTCATACAAAGTTCGATCGCTCATTCTTTACGGACGTTTGTTAAATTTAACAACTAAATTAAAACTTGAAAGCTGTCCAATTTCTCAAACGAAAATCTTGTCATGTCACCAAGCATTCTGACAAGTCTCAGTGATATATTAAGGACCTGGAGGATAAAAGTCAATAATACACTCAAGGAATTATTCTGGTTGTCTAAATTCCTATTACAGAAGACGAGAGATCTCGTTCTTCAACTTATAATCACCAAAACCCAATGTCTTCTACGTGTCAACATAACACGCTTGCTATACACCATAATATTGTAACCTAAATTCTCAACATGACCGAATATTTGAACGCTTGTCTGAAATTTTTATTAACGATAACATAACGATTACCATTCAAATATTTTCAAAGTTAACAAATCAAATACTGTAGTCCAAGGTTTATCAAATCTAAGCGCAAAGTATCAAATACTTTGATTGTAGGTTGCAATATAACAGAGAACAAAGCTTTCAATAAGGCCTTTGAAGTGTATAGGATTAAGCAGGAACTAAAAGAAACACTTTGCTAGTAATAAACAGACAAAATCTCTTTTTCTCTCCCTAACAACAAATTGGTTAGAATGATACATTCTATATTCGATACGATACGATAAGCTGAAAAATAAGCTGACAATCAAATAAGGATAAGCAATTCGAAGGCTTCAATAACAGAAGTCCATCGTGAGTTTACTGCTCGATAATGATATAAGTTCTGCCATGATGAAATTATCAAAATATCTACAAGCTTGAAGTCCATAAACAGAATCATGTCCCTTACATACTAGACAAAAGTTACAAGAAAAAATCCTAAAAAGATTAAAGCCAAACAGTCTTGAACTCCTAATAACCTTAACTGTAAGGCCTGTCTAAGTCTGCAACTTCTCTGGCTAAACTTAAATTGTGTTTGTTTTGAAATAAAGATTGTTCCATTGTGTTTAAGTTGTACCCAGTCTCTCTCTCTCTCTCTTTGCATCACACTCACTCGAGGATAAGAGAATTGTGATTTTGAAAACCTGGCAAGCCTCCTGTTATTCTATGGCTCCTACTCAAGTACTTTAAGGAAACCTGAGAATACTACAATATGATAAAATCTGTAGTAGTTTAAAAAGCAACAACATTAAAATACGTATTAAAACATCTTTAGGCTACTGATGAAGTTTAATTTTATAATTTAAAAATTCTACCTTGCTGCTTGATCACATATACAGTCACACCTTTTTAATAAACCGATACAATAAATATTCGGATATATTCAGTTTTCCTACTCGCCATCTTGCCATTCAGTGACTAAGGTTAGTGTAAAAATTATCCAAACTCTCGATGTAAGTCGTGGTTCAACAATACGAACAAACATTAATCGAAGAAAGTGTTCTCTCCAAAAAGTGGATTTTATAGCGCAGCAATAAGAATGGGGATTCGACCGAACCCTCCAACCTCCCTTGGCAGCTAATGTGACATTCCAGATTTTTAAGCTGTTGTCAAACTCGCTAGATTATTTTCATTAACAAAATGTGTTAATTCCTTTTTTTTTCCCAAAGTTTTAGCAATAAAGTAATATGTTATCTTTAAACACCTTTTCTTTTATATATGTCAAATATATTATAACTCAGTAATTTCAATTTTTGGATCAAAAGAGTTCTTGTAACAGTCGTTTGATTGGGATAGAAGTAGTTAGGATAATTTCATTTATGGATAGCTGTATTGCTATTAAAGTTTAAACGACGCTCTCTTGTCTGTATCGGGACTTGGGTATTTGTAGTCTGCGGACTTACAACGCTAGAATCCGGGTTTCGATACCCGTTGAGGGCAGAGCACATATAGCCCATTGTGTAGCTTTGTGCTTAATTAGAAACAAAGAAAACAAAAGGTATTTGTAGACCTGGGAGGGTCGGGTACATTTGACCTCTTGGTACATGGTGTATTATTTCAAAATAATATTAATTTAATTACTACAAGGGATTAGAGTTTTGCTAGTCCGTGCACATACTCTGACGCCTTTCTAAGTATTACCATGTAGATAATTATGGTAATATTGATGTGTTGAATACACAGTCTCTTCATTCGTTAGTGTTAAGTTCTAAACTTCACGAACAGTTCATGATGTATTATTCACATTTTGTCGTTAATTTTTCATGAATACCCTTTTTCAATGCTATCACAATGATATTTAATGCTAGTTAGAAGTCTAGCATTATGACCTTAATTTGTGTTTATTTCTAATGTATATATTAATTTGAGAGAGGTGCTTAGGGTTATCTTCATCACGTATGCAATATCGATCCAGTTCACGTAGTAAATCGTTTGTGCGCCAACTGTTCGCGAAATAATTTAGCGAGCTATATAGGAGTATATCGGTTAGTGTTTCTATGTTTGCATAATTATGAATAAATTTTGAGGATGTTGATCTCGGTACTTTTTAAACGACTTCTTCATCGGGATTCAGTCCATGTTTTGGATCAGGGATGGTCAGGTTCAGCGTAGACCTTTTAAATGACGATTTGCCTCAGAGTAAGGTGTTTCAAAGAACCACTCAGTTGTAATATAACAGTTTATCTGCCATCTGTCGGCAAGCAAAATAAAAATATAAAGCTTTATTAACAATGATAACGTGCCGAAGTGAATCTAGTTCTGAATACCTATTTTTAACAAATGAAACAAAACTTTAAAAAAAATTACATCAAATTTTAAAGGAACGATTTAATTAATTTCTACTCTTCAAGGTCAAAACCTTTCTATTCCAAGATTCTACTACGGAACCGGTACTGAACTCTGGACTTATTGGCACAAGTGGTGATTTTAAGAACCCATGGGTGGAAAGCATAAGGGGTATATTTTATATTCTAACTATACTACATCTGCCACATCCAGTGCCAACGAGCTCTTTCGTCCAGCCTCAACAGTGGCACAGCTGTATGTCTGCGGACTTACAACGCTAGAATCTGGGTTTCGATACCCGTGGTGGGCAGAGCACAGATAGCCTTTTGTGTAGCTTTGTGCTTAACTACAAACAAACAAAAATATGGAGTAAGTTATTAATAAAACAATCTCGAAAATTTAAATTTTGAACAGTCCCTGTTAGCCATGTTTTTTTAAAGATTCTCAATCTTCATTATTTCGTCATTTATAAAAGTACATCTTCTCGATATTCTCTAAGCTCTACTGAATTAATTAATTTCGAAAGCAACTGGTACAAAGAATAGAAATGAACACGCAATGAAACAAATATTGGTTTATGAAAAATAATTAAAACTGTTTTCCTGAACATGCACTTCTATAATTATAACTAAAAGAACAGTCTTAAATAGTATTGTTCATGTTCCTTGAGGCCTGGCAATGGCGTTCTACTCGCAATCTGAGGGTCGAGGGTTCAATCTTATTCACCGAACATGCTCGTTTTTTCAGCTGTAGGGACGTTATAATGATACGGTCAATCCCCCTATTCGTTAGTAAAAGTAGCCCAAGAGTTAACGGTGGGTGGTTTTGACTATCTGTCTTCCCTCTAGTCCATCACCTCTCAATTAGGGACGGCTAGCTCAGATAGCCCTCGAGTAGTTTTGCGCGAAATTCAAAACAGATCAAATCATGCTCCTTTCCCATTGTGTTTTTTCATTCAGATACTGTAAACTTACTAGCGTGTTACTGCAACTGTCATATTACAAATTTAATCATAAAAAGAACGACAGAAATAAAGTAGTTTCGATTTTCCCTACATTCTTTTGGCCATTGTTCTTCATCATAACTCGGTAACTAATTAGAAAAATTAAATACAAATGAAAAAAAAAAACCTACTATTTGGTCAGGGTGTGGCCTGGCGATTACCGTCTCAGACTACAGATTAAACGGTTCATGGTCTGCGTTCAGTTGCTGTAGAATCGCAATCTGTACTTTGGGGACGTGGGTGCGAATTAACAATAAAGTCAAGTCCCACTATTCGATCAGAATAGCCGAATAATTGGAGTTGGGGCTGTTACCTTTTCTCTGGTCTAAGAGTTCAAAATTATAACCGTTGGGTTGCATTGTGGGAAAATTGTGAAGCAAAGTGTTATGGGTTATTTTTTCTTCAAAAAAGCCAATAAATTTTACTCTGCACAGAAGTATTTGAGATTCCTCATTAAGCGGTTATGAACGAGAATATGAAACACAAATCAATAATAAATGAAAATATATGAAGGGTATTTCCTTTTCTTTGTCTATGGACTTACAACGCTAGAATCCGGGTTTCGATACCCGTGGTGGGCAGAGCACAGATAGCCCATCGTGTAGCTATGTGCTTAATTACAAACAAACAAGTTATTTTTTTTGTCACGGTATGGTGTCAGAGACTGTTATATTTTGTTGTATTATTTTGGTTTTGTTTCAGGATTTTCACGCAAAGCTACAAAGTGCTGTCTGGAATAATAGGTCTATTCCTGGGACTGCTGTAAGTTTAAAGACTTATAACACTGAAATCTGGAGCTCGATTCCTCGTGGTGGATACAGTAGATACCCCAGTGTGGCTTTGCTCTAAGACAAATGAACAAACCCCTTAACAGCCTCAGTTCCTAGGTAGACCTAAATTAATAAATACCGTTTCAACAGAAATTCAAAAAAAAAAATATACGACTAACCCACAAATAAAGTTCATGAAATATACGACTAACCCACAAATAAGGTTCATGCCACTTTACTCGCAAATAGACTAATGACTCACAGACTAACTAAAACAATCCAACGAACTCTGAACTGATTAATTAATTTTAACCTTTTTTTTGTTGCGATTTATGGGGGCGCCATCAGCAGATGATATACTCCCAATTTCACCGATCTGATCTAGTTGAACTAGATACATTCGTCACTCAGCCATTTAGCATTAAGGAGAAGTTAGTAGTTACATATACATACATACATACATACGTGTACAAGTACATACATACATATTTTTTTCCGCAATTTTTTTATTATACTTTTTTTTGTAGTTAATTGTGTTACACTAAAAAATCCTACAAGGTCATGTTATTGGAATAATACACAAGGAAAAAAGCTTACATAGTTAGTTCTTCTCGACTGGGGGCGACTCCAGCCATTAGAGACAAGGATAAAAGATGTAGCCCTATTAGTAAAAAGAAAAGTACATTAAATGTTTATGTTATTTGTTATAACGAAGTTATATATTTCGGGATAGAGACAATTCGTAGTTAATAGAGAGGTAGGTAAAAGGGACTTTTATGTTACCCATCCGTTGTTTTATGGCTGCTCGATCTCTTTGGTAATATATACATTCCATGAAAGCGTGTTCTGGGTCTTCAAAATTTGAACAATGGCTGCATTCACCATTTGGGTGTACTTTTATTTTGTACAGATGTCCATTTAGACCTGTGCAATTAAATCGGAGGCGTGTAATAATAATTTCTTGGTGTCTGTTCGTACATTCATACTTAATGTGAGAAGAAACAACAGGAACAGTTTTCTTGTAGATATTGGAACGTTGCACGGAATTCCATCTACGCTGCCAGGAATCTAAAATGAATTGAGAAACTTGGCCATAGAGGTCACCAAGTTCAATAGAAACGTTTGTGACCCCAGGATATGCTAACGCATTCTTGGCAAGATGATCAACTCTCTCATTTCCCTGGATTCCTTTATGGCTAGGGACCCAAAGAAATTTGATGACCATACTCTTGTGTTTTTGTTTAACTGCTTTCTCACATTCCATATTCCAATAAGGGGTTTGATGTTTTCCACAGTCTGTGGTTGATAGTGGGATAAATTTCTCTGCTCCTTCCAAAATAATAGTTTTTAGACGAGAATGTACAGATTCGACAGAAGAAGACATATCTATGTTTTGAATGGAAGAATCAAGGAATGTACGAAAGTTGAGCCAGTTTGCTTTGTTAAAGTTCCAGAAGGCCGTTGTACTCCTAACTTCAAGAGGGATCTTAACGGATGTAATTACCGGGAGATGGTCACTTCCCAGGTCATCATCTAGAACATCCCAGGTAGCAAGACTAGCAAGTTTACTGTCTACAATAGTGAGATCTAGAGGAGAGAGATTACCCCGTAAAAGACTTGTCCCACGACCGTCATTTAATACCACTTTATCAGATTCCATTACTAGATCTCCGAGAATCTGACCTCGACAGTCAGTTTTTGTTCCACCCCATAAAGGGTTGTGAGCATTAAAATCTCCACAAATTATACTGTTTGGAAGAAAAAACTCTCGATACTCAACAGGATCAATGGCGACACCAGGGTTATAAATATTAAATATCGTGACTCTGCCCATAGAAGACTGAAACTGAATCCCAACACCTTCTATATTTTCTGGGCAAGTAACGACAGTAAAGAGCAAGTGATTCTTGACAAGAGTTAGTACACCTCCCTTTGCTGAGTGTTCTCGATCTT